>NC_077227.1:129033503-129333503 GCF_027887165.1 Monodelphis domestica | reverse complement strand
GGGTAGGATGATCATTTTTATTATATTGGCTCTTCCTACTCATGAGCAGTTAATGTTTTTCCAATTGTTCAAGTCTAGTTTTAGTTGTGTGGAGAGTGTTTTGTAGTTGTGTTCATATAGTACCTGTGTTTGTCTCGGGAGAGAGATTCCTAAGTATTTTATTTTGTCTAAGGTAATTTTGAATGGGATTTCTCTTTCTAGTTCTTGCTGCTGAGCTGTGTTGGAATTATATAGAAATGCTGATGACTTATGTGGGTTTATTTTGTATCCTGCAACTTCGCTAAAGTTGTTGATTATTTCAATTAGCTTTTTGGTTGAATCTCTAGGATTCTTTAAGTAGACCATCATGTCATCTGAAAAGAGAGATAATTTGGTCTCCTCCTTGCCTATTTTAATGCCTTCAATTTCTTTTTCTTCTCTAATTGCTACTGCTAGTGTTTCTAGTACAATGTCAAATAATAGAGGTGATAATGGGCATCCTTGTTTCACTCCTGATCTTAATGGGAATGGATCTAGTTTATCTCCATTGCAGATGATATTAGTTGATGGTTTTAGATATATACTGTTTATTATTTTTAGGAAAGGCCCTTCTATTCCTATGCTTTCTAGTGTTTTTAATAGGAATGGGTGTTGTATTTTATCAAAGGCTTTTTCTGCATCTATTGAAATAATCATGTGATTTTTGTTGGTTTGCTTGTTGATGTGGTCAATTATGTGGATGGTTTCCCTAATATTGAACCAGCCCTGCATCCCTGGTATAAATCCTACTTGATCATGGTGGATGACCCTTCTGATCACTTGCTGGAGTCTTTTTGCTAGTATCCTATTTAGGATTTTTGCATCTATATTCATTAGGGAGATTGGTCTATAGTTTTCTTTCTCTGTTTTTGGCCTGCCTGGCTTTGGAATTAGTATCATGTTTGTGTCATAAAAGGAATTTGGTAGAACTCCCTCTTTGCTTATTATGTCAAATAGTTTGTATAGTATTGGAGTTAGCTGTTCTTTGAATGTTTGATAGAATTCACTTGTGAATCCATCAGGCCCTGGGGATTTTTTCTTAGGAAGTTCTTTGATGGCCTGTTGGATTTCTTTTTCTGATATGGGATTATTTAAGAAATGTATTTCTTTTTCTATTAGTCTAAGCAATTTATATTTTTGTAAATATTCATCCATATCACTTAGGTTGGTATATTTATTGCCATATAGTTGGGGGCAAAGTAGTTTTTAATGATTGCCTTAATTTCCTCTTCATTGGAGGTGATGACCTCCTTTTCATCCTTGATGCTGTTAATTTGCCTTTCTTCTTTCCTTTTTTTAATTAGATTGACCAGTACTTTGTCTATTTTGTCTGTTTTTTCAAAGTACCAGCTTCTAGACTTGTTTATTAGTTCAATAGCTCTGTCACTTTCGATTTTATTCATTTCTCCCTTCACTTTTAGGATCTCTAGTTTGGTTTTCTTCTGGACGTTTTTAATTTGTTTGTTCTCAAGATTTTTGATTTGCATTTCCAATTCCTTGATCTCTGTACTCCCTAATTTGTTAATATATGCACTCAGGGATATGAATTTTCCTCTAAGCACTGCCTTGGCTGCATCCCATAAGGTTTGAAAGGTTGTCTCGCCTTTGTCATTTTCCTCAATGAAATTATTAATTGTTAATATGATTTCTTCTCTAACTAACAGATTTTGGAGTATCATATTATATAATTTCCAATTAATTTTTGATTTGGCTCTCCATGTACCCTTACAAATCAATATTTTTATTGCCTTGTGATCTGAAAAGGCTGCATTTATTATTTCTGCTTTTCTGTATTTGAGTGCCATGTTTCTGTGACCTAGTGTATGATCTATTTTTGTGAATGTGCCATGTGGTGCTGAAAAGAAGGTGTATTCCTTTTGTCCCTATTCATTTTTCTCCATATGTCTATTAACTCTAATTTTTCTAAGATTTCATTCACCTTTTTTACCTCTTTCTTGTTTATTTTTTGGTTTGATAAATCTAAATTTGATAGTGGTTGGTTCAAATCTACCACTAATAAGGTTTTACTGTCTATTTCCTCCTTCAATTCTCCTAGTTGCTCCATTAAAAATGTGGATGCTATACCATGTAGATTTGGTCCATACATGTAGATTAGTGATATTTCCTCATTGTCTATACTCCCTTTTAACAGAATATATTGACCTTCCCTTTCCCTTTTGATCAGGTCTATTTTTTCTTTGGCTTTGTCAGATATCATGATTGCAACTCCTGCCTTCTTTCTATCAGTTGAGCCACAAAAGGTCTTACTCCAACCTTTAATTCTGACCTTGTGAGTATCTACCTGCCTCATGTTTCTTGAAGACTACATATGGTATAGTTTTGGATTCTAATCCACTCTGCTATTTGTCTACATTTTATGGGTGAGTTCATCCCATTCATGTTCAAGGTTATGATTGTCACTTGTGGATTCTATGGCATTTTGATATCTTCCCCTAGTTCTGACCTTTCTTCTTTAGCTATCTCCTTTTGAACCAGTGATTTACTTTAGGTGAGTCCCCCTAGTCCCTCCCTTGATATGCTTCCCTTTCTAGCCCCTTCTTGCCCCTTTTTATGCTCCCTTCCCCTCCCCCCTCTCCTTCCCTCCTTTTTTATAGTCCCTCCCCCCTCCCCCTCTTTAATTTTCCTTTCTTTCTTGCCCTGTTCAATAAGAGAATTCAGGATCCCACTGGATCTAGATGTTCTTCCCTCTCAGATTTGATTTCACTGAGAGTAAGGTTTAAGTAATTCTACTTCATGCTCTCTTCCTCTCCTTTTCATATGAGAGTTCTTCCCCTCCCCTTCCCATGTGTATCTTTATATAGGAAAGATTATTCTATTAAGTCCCCCCCTATTTTTTGAAGTAAATCTTATTGTTATCAATGGTTCCCCCTCCCTTTTTCTTTCTTTGCCCCCATTTTCCCCAAATCTTTATAATGCCCCAATCTTTCCCTATGCATGTTTCTTCTAACTACTCTTAGGATGCATACAATTTTTGAGAGTTACACAAAACATTTTCCCCACATATTAATATATATATATAATTTGATGTAAATGTAGTCCTTATAGAAGAGAGTTTGACTTAAAGAAAAAGATAAGATTTATCTCCTTTTCCCTTTCTTTCATATTTACCTTTTCATGTTTCTCTTGCTTTCTGTGCCTGGATATCAAATTTTCCACTAAGTTCTGGTCTTTTCTTAGCAAATGCTTGGAAATCTTCTATTTTGTTGAATGCCCATACTTTCCCCTGGAAGTATATAGTCAGTTTTGCTGGGTAGTTGATTCTTGGTTGGAGACCGAGCTCTCTTGCCATTCTAAATATTGTGTTCCATGCTTTGCGGTCTCTTAGTGTGTTAGCCGCTAAATCATGTGTGATCCTTATGGGAGCCCCCCTATATCTGAAGATCCTCTTCTTGGCTTCTTTTAGGATTTTCTCCTTTTCTTGGAAGCTCTTGAATTTGGCAATTACATTCCTGGGAGTTGTCTATGGGGATTTAGTATAGAATGTGTTCTATGAACCCTTTCTATTTCTATTTTGCCCCCTTGCTCCAGAACATGTGGGCAATTTTCTTCTATAATCTCCTGTAGAATAACATTGAGGTTATTTATCTCTGGTTTTTTTGGGAGACCGATAATTCGGAGGTTGTCTCTTCTTCCTCTGTTTTCCAAGTCTGTGACTTTTTCAGTGAGATATTTTATGTTTTCTTCTAATTTATTAATTTTTTGGCTTTGTTTTATTGATTCTTGCTGTTTTATGATCTCATTTTCTTCAAGTTGCTTAATTCTGGTCTTTAGGGACTGGTTTTGCTTTTCAGCTTTGTCTGCCCTTCTATTGGATGCTTCCAGCTCTTTCTCCAATTGAGCAGTCTTACTTATCAGACTGCTGATCTCTTTCTCACATTTTTCTTTCCAGAAGGTTTCCATCTTTTGGGTAAGCTGTAGTTTGAGATCTTTCGGAGCTTGTTGATAGTTTCCATTTTGGGAGGCATGTTCTGTTTTTTTTTTTTTTTGGACTTCATCCTCATTATCTTATTTTCTTTGGGTACTCCCACCATAAAAGTTTTCAATAGTCACCTTTTTCCCTTTCTTCTTGGAGGCCTGATTTTGGGCCATGTGAGCCATTCCTTTGGTGGTTTTATTCCCCTTTCCTTTTTGGTCTGGGGTCTGGGTGATATGGGTGGGTTTTCTGTGAATTTAGGTTGCCTCAGACTAGTTCTTCCAAGCCTCCGAGGTTTCTTAGAGCGCAGGGGCCCTAATCCCAGCCCAACTGCCCAGGTGTTCAGCTCCATGCAGATAATCAATGAGTGGTCCGCCCCTGGTGTTTAGCTCTGCCCAGATGCTCAGCACAACCGCCCCGTGGGCACCCTGTGCTCAGCACAGGATTTTCCCATGAAACCACCCTGAGACGTTGTTTCCTGGCAGTCCCCAGATCCCAAGGACCCTGGAGTGCCCCCCCAGACAGAGATGTTCCCCACTCACTCGCGGTCCCAGTGAGTTCTCTGGTAGCTCACTCTGGTTTGGTGGGGGATGTGGGGGGGGGGGAGGGGGGGATGTGGGGGGGGGAGGGTGGCTCAGTTCAAGTTTCTGTGCAAGCTTTCCTCCTTCTTATTATAATGTGGAAATGTTCAAACCCCATGTACCTTTGCCTCTGTGGGGTACTGGGGAATCCTTCTGTTCCTTCAAAGGTGATTTTTATGTGTTTTTGATGTAGTCTATTTCAATTGGTGCTGGGGAGAGGAAGCGTGTGGCATCTTGATTGCAGCCATGTTTACCTGGAAGTCCTGGGAGGGTAATTTAAAAAGACTGTAAATACACTTCCCAGCTATGTGACCCTAAGCAAGTTACTTGACCCCCATTGCCTTGCCCTTACCCCTCTTCTGCCTTGGAGCCAATATACAGTATTGACTTCAAGATGGAAGGTAAGTGTTTAAAAAAAAGACTGTAAAGAAAATAAGTTGGGAATAAAAAGGAGTGGGTGGGTAGAAAGGGAATTAAAATAAGGGTGGGAATTAGGGGGATTGATTAAAAACACAACACTGGGGAGGAAGGAAATAGTGAAAGAAGAAAGGGCAGGACGAGGAGTGGAAATCAAAATGCTAGGAAATACACAGCTGGTCATCATAACTCTGAATATGAATAGAATGAACTCACTCATAAAGTGCAAGCAAATAGCAGAGTGGATTAGAAACCAAAATTGTATCATATGCTGTCCGCAAGAAACCCACATGAGGAAGGTAGACACACATAGGGTAAAAGTAAAAGGATGGAGCAAAATCTATTGGGCATTAACTGAAAAAAAGAAGGCAGGAGTTGCAATCATGATGTCTGAGAAAGCCAAAGTGAAAGTACATCTAGTCAAAAGAGATAGGGAAGGTAATTACATCCTGATAAAAGGCAATGAGGAAATATCGGTACTCTACATATATCCACCAAATGGTATAGCATCCAAGTTTCTAAAGGAGAAACTAGTGGAGATCAAGGATGAATAGATAGAAAAACTATTCCAGTGGGACACCTGAACCTTCCTCTATCAAAAAAAAGATAAATAAAACAAAAAAATAAGAAAGAAGTAAAAGAACTGAACTAAATTTTAGAAAAATCAGAGTAAGTAGATATGTGGATAAAAATAAATAGGGACAAAATAGTCTCCTTCTTTTCAGCAGCACATGATATAATCACAAAGATTCACCAGGTACTAGGGCATAAAAACATTGCAAACAAGTGCATAAGAGCAGAAATAATAAATGCAACATTCTCAGATCACAATGTAATAATAAATAATGTTTAGTAAGGATACATGTAGAGGAAAAAAATAATTGTAAATTAAAAAATACAATTCTCCAAAATCAGATAGTTACAGAACAAATCATAGAAACGATAATTTCTGTGAAGATAATGACAATGATGAGACATCCTTTCAAAATCTATGGGATGCAGCCAAAGCAGTACTCAGGGGAAAATTTATATCCTTGAGTTCATATATTAACAAATTAGGGAGGGCAGAGTTCAAAGAATTGGGCATGCAAATTAAAAAAAAAAACTAGAAAGTTAACAAATTAAAAATCCTCAGAAAAAAAACATAATTAGACATCCTAAAAATCAAAGGAGAAATTAATAAAATTGAATGTCAAAGAATCATTGATTTAATAAATAAGACTAAAAGCTGGTACTTTGAAAAAACAAATAAAATCGAGAAATTACTGGTCAATCTAATTTTAAAAAGGAAAGAATAAAACCATATTGACAGTATCCAAGATGAAAGGAATATCTCACCCCTAATGAAGAGGATATTAAGGCAATCATTAAAAACTGCTATACCTAATTATATGGAAATAAATATGGAAATCTTGGTGATATGGATGAATATTTACAAAAATATAAATTGTCTAGAATAACCAAAGAAGAAATATCATATCAGAAAAAGAAATTGAAGAAGCCATCAAAGAACTCACTAAGAAAAATCCCCAAGACCAGATGGATTCACAAATTAATTCTATTAAACATTCAAACAACAACAAATTCCAATATTATGCAAACAATTTTATAGAATAAGCAAAGAAAGAGTTCTACCAAATTCCTTTTAGGACACAAATATGGCACTGATTCCAAAGCCAGGCAGATCAAAAACAGAGAAAGAAAACTACAGACCAATCTCCTTAATGAATATAGATGCAAAATTCTTAAAGAGAATACTAGCAAAAAAGACTATAGCAAGTGATCACGAGGATTATTCATTAAGACCAGGTGGAATTTATACCAGAAATGCAAAGATAGTTCAATATTAGGAAAACCATTCACATAATTGACCATATTAACAAGCAAACCGACAAAAACCACATGAATATTTCAATAGATGCAGAAAAAACCTTTCACAACATACAATACTCATTCCTTTTGAAAACACTAGAAAGCATTGGAATACAAGGGCCTTTCCTAAAATAATAAATAGCATATATGGACAACCATCAGCCAATGTCATCTGCAATGGTGATAAACTAGAAACCTTCCCAATAAGATCAGAAGTGAAACTAGGATGCCCATTATCTCCTCTATTATTTAACATTGTACTAGAAACACTAGCTATCCCAATTAGAGAAGAAAAAGAAATTGAAGGTATTAAAATAGGTAATGAGGAGACCATCCTATCACTCTTTGCAGAGGATATGATGGTCTACTTAAAGAATCCTAGAGAATCAACCAAATAGCTAGTTGAAATAATGAACAACTTTTTCAAAGTTATGGATACAAAGTAAGCCCACATAAGTCATCAGCATCTCTATATATTTCCAACACATTTCAGCAGCAAGTATTTGAAAGAGAAATTCCATTTAAAATTACCCTAGTCAATATAAAATACTTAGGAATCTATCTGCTGAGACAAATACAGTAATTATATGAACACAACTACAAAACACTCTCCACACAATTAAAATTAGACTTAAACAATTGGAAAAACATTTATTGCTCATGAGTGGGACAAGCTAACATAATAAAAATGACAATTGTACTGACATTAATTTACTTATTTAGTGCCATACCCATTTAAATACCAAAACTTTTTTACTGAATTAGAAAAAACATAAAATTTTCATTTGGAAGAACAAAAAATTGTGAAGGAAGGGGGACTAGCAGTACCTGATTTCACACTATACTATGAAGTCAGATCTTTCAGAAAGGAACTATTTTAAGATCAAGCAAGAGTTAGAAAAAAATCACAAAATGTAAAATAAATAATTTTGATTATGTTAAATTAAAAAGGTTTTGTATGAACAAAACTAATGAAACCAAAATTAGAAGGAAAGCAACAAATTGGGAAAAATTTTCATGACAAAATTCTCTGACAAAGTTCTAATCACATAAATGTATAAAGAGTTAAATCAATTATACAAAAAATCAATCCATTCTCCTACTGATAAATGGACAAGGGACATGAATAGGCAATTTTCAGTTAAAGTAATCAAAAGTATTAATAAACACATGTAAAAGTGTTCTAAATCTCTTATTATCAGAGAGATGCAAATCAAAACAACTCTGAGGTATCACCTCACACCTAGCAGATTGGCTAACATGACAAAAAAGGAAAGTAATGAATGTTAGAGGGATGTGGCAAAACTGGAATATTAATTCAATGCTGATGGAGTTGTGAATTAATCCAACCTTTCTGGAGGGCAATTTGGAACTATGCCCAAAGGGTGCTAAAAGACTGTCTGCCCTTTGATCCAGCCATAGTACTGCTGGGTTTATACCCTAAAGAGGTAATAAGAAAAAAGACTTGTACAAGAATATTCATAGCTGTACTTTTTGTGGTGACAAAAAATTGGAAAATGAGGAAAATGAGCCCTTCAATTGGGGAATGGCTGAACAAATTGTGATATGTGTTGGCAATGGAATATTATTGTGCTAAAGGAATAATAAACTGGAGGAATTCCATGTGAACTGAAATGACCTCAAGGAATTGATGCTGAGTGAAAGGAGTAGAACCAGGAAAACCTTATACACAGACACTAATATATTGTTGTACAATCGAATGTAATGGGCTTCTTCATTAGTTACAATGTAGTGATCCTGAAAAACTCAGGGGGATTTGTAAGAAAGAATACTATCCACATTCAGAGGAAACAATGTGGTAGTAGAAACACAGAAGTAAAACACCTGCTTGATTACATGGGTCGAGGGGTATATGACTGAGGATGTAGATTCTAAATAAACATGCTATTGCAAACATCAACAACATGGAAATAGGTTCTGATCAAGGACACATATAAAATCCAGTACAATTGCGCATTGACTATGGGAAAGTGTGGGGGAGGGGAGCGAGGGAAAGAATGATTCTTATAATCAAGGGAAAATATTCTAAATTGAGTAAATAAATATTTCTAATTGTTTTTTTTTTTGCTTTATCAATTGCCTTCCTACCTCCTTCCTCTCTCCTCTCATTGAGAAAAGCAAGAAAATTTGCTTTAGTTTATACATGTTTGATCATGCAAAACTTATATCCATATTAATCATGTTGTAAAAGAAAACATATCCCCAAGAAAAATAAAGTAAAAAAAAAAAACTTGTGCTGTAATCTGCATTCAAAATCCTTACATTCTTTCTGTTAGTGGACAGAACTTTTCAGCATGTCTTTCATAATTGTCTTGGATCATTGGATTTCTGAGAATACATTTTATTAACATTTGATCAATGTACAATATTTTCATTAGTGTATACAATGTTTTCTTGGTTCTGCTCACTTCAATTTGCATCAGTTCATAAAAATCTTTCCAGGTGTTTCTGAAATAATCCGCTGTCATCTTTCATTACAAAATAATATTCCATCAAAACTATCCACCAGAAGTAGCTTGGCCATTCTTCAACTCATGGGAATCCCCTGAGTTTCTATTTTTTGCCATCAAAAAAAGTATTCTTTATATATATAAATATATATATATATTTATATATATGTATATATACATACATATACATGTGTGTATATTAGGTTCTTTTCCTTTTGCTGTTTGTTTCTTTACTAATTCACTGGCATAAGACTTATGTTTTATAGCCCTTTGTGCATAAGTTCTAAATTTTTCTCCTGAATGTTTTGATCAGTTTATAATTTCAGCAACAGCATTTTAGTGTTCCTATTTTACTACACACCCCTTCCCCCAACATCTCTCACTTTTCTTTTAAATAATATTGGACAATCTGATATGTATGAGGTGTTATATCAGAATTGCTTTAATTTGTATTTCTCTAATCAATAGTAATTTAGAGCATTTCCTCATATTAATATAACTAGCTTTGATTTCTTCTTCTGAAAATTGTTTATTTCTTTTGACCATTTAACAATTTGGGAATAGTTCTTTTAAAAAATTGACTTGGTTTTCTATATGTTTGAGAAATGAGGACTTTATCAGAGAAATTTACTATAATTTTTCTTCAGTTATGATTAAAAACTGTATTTCCCTCTCTCTTTCACCCTATCCCTCATCAAAAAATGTTTTGCTTCTGTCCACTACCTTTCTAATTCACTCTACCTTCTATCAGACTTTCCTGCTTTCTTTTATCCCCTTACCCCTTTACATTCTTATAATAGATTGCAATGTATTGTGTAGATAGTCTATTCCATTGATCCACTACTCCATTTCTTAGCCAATAACAGTTTTTTTTTTTTGGATAATTACAGCATTGTTATACAGTTTGAGATCTGGTACTCCTAGGTCACCTTCTTTCATGTCATTTATCAGTGACTGTCTAATATGCTTGATCTTTGTTATTTTTTCTAGCTCTATAAAATTCCTTTGGGCATTATGATTGCTATATCCCTAAATAAGTAGATTTATTTAGTTGAGACTGTCATTTTAATTAAATTGGCTTGGCCTAGCCATGATCAATTAATGTTTATCCAATTGATTTAATTTGTGTGGAAAAGTGTTTTGTAATTGTGTTCATATAATTTCTGGGGTGTTTTTTTTTGCAGGTATACACCCAAGTATTTTATATTATCTACAGTAAATTTAAATGCAATTTCTTTATCTATTATTGCTGGCTATTATTAATAATATAAGGAAATGCTGAGGATTTGTGGGGATTTATTATATATCCTGCATCTTTGCTAAAGTTGTTGATTATTTCAACTAGTTTTTTAGTTGAGACTTTAGAATTTTCTATATATATATCATGTTATCAGCAGAGTGATAGATTTTTGTTCATTACCTACAGTAATTCATTCAATTTTTTTCTTCTTTTATTGCTATAGCTATCATATCTATTACAATATTGAATAATAGTGGTGAAATGGGCATCTTTTCCTCACCCCTGATCTTATTGGAAAGGATTCCAGCTTATCTCAATAACAGATAGTGCTTGTTTATGGTTTTACATAGATGCTATTTATCATTTTAAGAAAGACCCCATTAATTCCTATGTTCTCTACTGTTTTAGTAGGAATGTAGTCTTTATCTACTGAGTTAATCATATGATTTTTGAATAATTATTCTACCCACTCTGCATTACTGGTATAAATCCCACCTAGTAATATTAAACTTATGATTCTTGTGATATATTACTATAATCTCTTTGCTAATATTTTATGTAAAATTTTTTCACTGGTGTTCATTAGGAAGCTTGAGTTATATTTTCTTTGTCTGTTTTTGTTCTTCTTGGTTTATGTATCAGTACAATATTTGTCTCGTAAAAATAGTTTGGTAGGCCGCTGGGTTTGTACCCCAAAGATATAATAAGGAAAAAGACTTGTACAAAATTACTTATAGCCATGCTCTTTGTGTTGGCAAAAAATTAAAAAATAAGGGAATGTCCTTTATTTGGGGAATGGCTGAACAAAATGTGGTATATGTTGGTGTTGGAATACTATTTTGTTCAGAGGAATAATAAACTGGAGGAATTCCTTGGGAATTAGAACAACCTCCAGGAACTGATGCAGAGTGAGAGGAGCAGAACCAGGAGAACATTATATACAATTATACACAGAGACTGATACACTACAATCAAATGTAATGGACTTCTTTACTAGCTGCAATGAAATGATCCAGGACAATTCTGAGGGATTTATGAGAAAGAACCCTATCCACATTCAGAGGAAGAACTGTGGGAGTAGAAACGTAGAACAAAAACAATTGTTTGATCACATGGGTTGATGGGGATATGATTGGGGATGTAGACTCTAAACGATCACCCTAGTGCAATTATCAATAATATGGAAATAGTTCTTGGTCAATGATACATGTAAAACGCAGTGGAATTCTGTGTCAGCTATGAGTGGGGGAGGGGAGGGAAAGAACATGAACCATGTAATCATGGAAAAATATTCTATATTAATTTATTAAATAAAAATTTTCAATTAAAATAGGTTGGTAAGAATCCTTCAGTTATTTGTCCAAATATTTTACATAGTACTGTGATTAATTATTTGTTAAGTGTTTGGTAGAATTCATTTGTGAATCCTTCTAAACCTGTGGATTTTTTCTTTGGGAGTTCATTGATGACATGTTTAATTTCTTTTTGGAGATGGGGTTATTTAAGCATTGTATTTCTTCTTATGATAATATGGTAATTTATATTTTTATAAATAATCATTTATTTCACTTAGATTGTCAGATTGTCCACTTAGATTGATAGATTTGGGTAAAACAGCTCCTAATAATTGTTTTAATTTATTCTTCATAGGTGGTACATTCATCACCATTTTGGACACTGATAATTTTATTTTCTTCTTTCCTTTTTCTAAATGAAATTAAACTATGGTTCATATTTTTGTTTTTCTGTGAAGTTTTAATTTTATTTATTAGTTCAAATATTTTCTTACTTTCATTTTTCTTAATTTCACCTTTGATTTTTTCCAGATTTAAATTTTGATTCATTAATTGGGAATTGTTGAGATGTTCTTTTCTATATTTGTTTTAGTTGCATGCACAGTTCATTAATCTTTTTTCCCTTTTTCCTAATGTAAGCAGTTAGAGATATAAAATTCCCCCTAAATACTATTTTAGTTACATACCATACATTTTTATATATTTTAGCATTGTTGTCATTTTCCTTAATAAAACTGATTGTTTCTGTGATTTGTTCTTCGATCTATTAATTCTTTTGAATAAACTATTGAGTTTCCAATTAACTTCAATCTCTTTTTCCATGACACTTTATTGAATATAATTTTATTACATTATGGTCTCAAAGGGATGAATTTAATATTTCTTCTTTCCTGTGAAGTTTTTATGCCCAAATACATTGTCAATTTTTTTGGGGGGGTAGGTACCATTTATTGCTGAGATGAAAGGTACATTCTTTTCTATTCTCATCTAACTTTCTTCAAATATCTATCCAATTTAACTTTTCTAAAATTCTATTCACCTCCTTAACATCTTTCTTCATTCATTTGTTTTAGATTTATCTAGTTCTGACAGAGAAAAACTAAAGTCCACCATTAGTATAGTTTTACTGTTTCCCCATTTCA
Organism: Monodelphis domestica; assembly: GCF_027887165.1. Taxonomy (NCBI): domain Eukaryota; kingdom Metazoa; phylum Chordata; class Mammalia; order Didelphimorphia; family Didelphidae; genus Monodelphis; species Monodelphis domestica. The sequence goes on along the minus strand of NC_077227.1, from coordinate 129,320,533 downwards.
GTCATTTAACTCCTTTAAAAATTTTCATGTTATATCACTTGGTGTATATATATTTATTAGTGTTATTACTTCATTGTCTATGGTACCTTGTATCAAGATGTATTTGCTTTCCATATCTCTTTTGATTAAATTAATTTTACTTAAGCTTTGTATGTGATCATAATTGCTACCTTTGCTTCTTTTAATTCGGTTGAAGCATAATAAATTCTACTCTAGCCCTTCACATTTACTACATCTAAATCTATGTGCTTCAAATATATTTCTTATAAACAACATAGTGTAGGATTCTGGTTTTCATTTTATGGGTGAGTTCATCCTATTCACATTTACAGTTATGATAATTAATTGTATATTTCTTTCCATTCTGCCATCACTCTGTTTATTCTTCTCTTTTTCCCCTTTTACTCTATCCCTTCTCATAAATGTTTTATTTTTCATCATCTTCCCCAATCCATCTTCCCTTCTATCCATCCACACCTCTCCTGTAACTTTTTATTATTCTTTATGGTAATATGGAATTCCATACCTAATTGAGTGTACACATTATTCCCTCTGAAACAAATTTGATGAGAGTAGGGTTCACATGTTGCCAACAACCCTCTCTTCCTCTCCATTGTAATACCTTTTTTGTGTCTCTTTTATGTAAGGTAATTTACCCAATTCTATCTCACCCATTCCTTTTCTCCATGCAATATCCTCTTTTTCTCCCTTAATTTTGTTTCTTTTGGATATAATCTCATTATACTAGACTCACATCTGTACCCTCTATCTATGTATATTTCTTTTAATTGTTCTAAATCGATAAAGTACATGAGTTATATTTATCTTCCCATATAGGATTATGCATTGTTTTACAGATTGATCATATTGAATCCCTTATGTTTTCTCTTTCTGTTTATCTTCTCATGTTTCTCTTGGATTTTCTGTTTGAATGCTAAAGGTTCTATTGTAGCTCTGATCTTTTCATTAGGAACTTTTGGAAGTTCCCAATTTAATTAGAAATCCATTTTTTCCCCTTGAAGGATTATACTGGGTTTTGCTGTATAGATGATTCTTGGTTATAAATCCTAGCATCTTTCCTTCCAGACCATCCAATTCCAAACACTCCAATCTGTTAAAGTGGGAGCTGCTAAATCCTATATAATCTTGATTATGGCTTCATGATATTTGGATTGTTTCTTTTTGGTTTCTAATACTATTCTTTTTTCTTTTTCTTTTTTTTGGTCTGGAAGCTTTGAAATTTGACTATAATATTGCAGGTAGTTTTTCTTTTGGGATCTCTTTCAGGAGGTGATTGGGAGATCCAATTTCTATTTTATACTGATTCTAGAATATGAGTTTTTTTCCTTGATAATTTCTTGAAATATAATGTCTATTATCTTTTCATCAAGGTTTTCAGGCAATCTAATAATTTTAAAATCATCTCTCCTCATATATTTTCAGTCAATTATTTTTCCAATAGGATGTTTCACATTTTCTTCTATTTTTTAATTCTTTTTATTTTTTTTTAATGTTTTATGGAGTCATTAGCATCCACTTGTTGAAATCTAAGTTTCAAGGAACTTTTCCTGAGTGGGCTTTTGTACCACCTCTTCCTTTCATCCAATTCTCATTTTTAGAATACTTTACTCTTTGGTGAATTTCTGTACTTCATTTACTATTTGGCTTCTTGTTTTTGAAGATGTTATTTTCTTCAGCATGCTGTGGCTTCTTTACCCAACTGATGACTTTTTCATGATTTTCTTACATCACTCCCATTTGTTTTCCTAATTCTTCCTCTATCTTTCTTGACATTTTAAGAAATCTTTTGGTGTTCTGCTGGGAATTTAGGGGGGGAGAGGAGATGATTCAGGGCGAGGAGCTGAGCCCAATTCACATTTTTCTTTTAGGTCTTGAATGTAGCCATTATGACTTTGTTATATTTTTCTCAGTTTATGTTTTGATCTTCCCTGTCACTAGTAAGTTTCTATGGTCAGGCTTTTTGTTATTGTTGCTGTTGTTGTTTGCTCATTTTCCCCACCTAAGCAATAGTCATAGCACATCCAAAATATGGTATTTGAATCTAGCTGTCACATTTTATAATAGATAAAACTTGATGAGTAAAGAAGAGGAAGGTAGGAATTATAAGCAAAAACTGGAAGGCTATATATGTATACATATATGTGTATATATACATATATATATATATACATATAGTAACTTCAACTTGAATGAGACATAGAACTAGTAAAGGAGTTTAGTTCAAGAAAAAGATGAAAAGACATGGTAGTAACAAACTAGATTTTGTTAGATGTCATCAAAAATTAATTTTAGTGGGTAAGCATTAAGGAGATATTAAAGATTTTTTTAAAATAGGAGTAAAGTACTAAATATATAAAGAAATTTAATTTAATAGCACTATGAAGGATGAATCAATAGATTCCAACATAGCATGCAATCTGAGATCATTTTCGCATTCAGAACCTTTGAGAATTTTCAGAATTTCCAATTGCATTGGCAAATTGAGCTCTAATTCTCTTCCTGTTTGGTTTAATAGTATTTTTCTCTACTTGGGTTATGTCAGTCTTAAATAAAATCTACTTTCTCATTCCCAACTGGCTTGTAATTGTGAATCCTGGCCCATTCATAAATAACTTTGTATTCTGAAACAAAATGTTATCTTTGTGTTTTTATAATACTCATCATCGGGAAGAAACAGTATAGCAAGCTCAATAAATGGCTGGTTTTAGAATCAGAGAACTAGGCCTAAGCTCTAAATTTGCCACCTTCTAGCTATATGAACATAGACAAGTCACTTAACCTCTTAGTGCCCCAAGTGACTCTTTAAAACTACAAATAACAGGTGAACTAATGATCTGCATCAGTAAAGAGTATCCATACTGGCAGTTTCTTTAAACAGATAAACTCATAGGTGAGAAATAAACATTTTTAAAACTTCAAACAATTAACAAAATACAAAAGAAAAAATGATGAGCTAAACCTCTGTACATGACCAAATGACAAATGAGGATCTCTGCAGAAGGTCAATGGTGGCAGATGTACTAGAAGTAGTTCATCATTCAGAGCAACTCTGGGTATGTCATGTAAATGAATTTAATGAAAATGGACTGGATTCCATGTGTGTTGGAATATAATGGGAAAGAATATTAATCTTATAGTCAGATGATTCAGATTCAAATTATTTTTCCAAAATGTATTACACACAAACTGTGATTCTGAACAAGTCAATTAAATTATCTATATGATGGGTTTTTCATCCCTAATATGTGAACAAAAAGATATATATTATGCACTTTTCAGGGGTCTTATATGAAAAGTATTTGTTAACTTTAAAGCACTATTATTTTGTGACATGATATATAACTAGCCAAAAGGCTAAAAAATAATAATAATTACTAACACTTGTATAATACTTAATATTTTCCAGGCATTGTGAACTAAGTAATTTTTACAAATATTATCTCATTTCATCCTCACAAAAATTCTCAGAGGGAGCTGATATTATCCCTATTCAACAGATGAGGAAACTAAGACCTATAGAGATTAAATGACTTGCCTGAAGTCATAAATCTAAGCCACATTTAAAGTGAGGTCTTTCTGACTCAAAATACAGGGCTCTATCTATTTTGCTACCAAACTCATGGGAGATAGTAGACAAGTTTTTAGCAAGACATGGAAATGGTAAACAAAAATTAACCAACGAGAATAGTTGATTCATTACTTAACCAAAAAAATTACAAATTTCACAAATAGTCCTCAACATTTTTTGTGAGATTTGGCTACTTCTTCTCTGGTTTGTGCATCTTCCCAAAAGGTAGTTAATGACTGAGGTTTTCTTCTCTAATAGTCCCTCTTTAAAATCTCTAAGGTCTTCTAATGTTTTTGATACTTTTGAAAATTGATCTTGATTCCCTTCAGAAAGAATCTATTTAAATGGATAAATGGATGAAAAAAATTAAGCAAGCTACAAAATAAATGTGGTATACTTCATTCCAAAACTAAAAAGTTAAATATTACAAATTATCCATCACATTATCTGTGATACTTTAGAACACTTACATAAACAGTTTCATATTCTTCATTTTTTGATGATTACATAAAAGTCTACTCAACACAGACCACAAAAATCAAAAGACATTGAAGGATTCTGGGAGATTCAATGGAAGCACTAGTCTACACTGAAACATATTTTCACATAGAGATACTAAATCTTGGGTTCATAGACCCTCTATTGATGGATTTCAGGTGTTGCTTGGAACTTAGAATGAGAAAAAGCACCTTTATTTTAATTAACCTCTTCAATGATGAATGTAGACAACAAACATTGTTCTGAGTAAAGGTTCATAGGTTTCACCAGAATGCCCAAGAGTTGCATAAGGCCAAAATAGATTAAATACCCCTATTTAAAAGATTGATTTATCAATCAATAAACACTTATTAATTAAAGATTCATCTCAGTTATGATACAAGGAAGTTTAAAAGCTTGATTGCTCTCAAGAAATGTATTGATTTATGGAGAAAAAGGAAGACCTGCATGTGTAAGAATAAAATAGAAGAAATAACAAGCTGTAAATTAAAATATATAAATAAGGGGATAGCCAAGAGACACAGTGATTGCTCAAGGGTAGAAAGACCTAACATAATAAAAATGACAATCCTACCCAAATTAATCTACTTATTATCAAACTACCAAAACACTTATTTTTTTATAGAATTAGAACAAAAATTATTACAAAGTTCATTTGGAAAAAGAAAAGATCAAGAATATCAAGGGAAATAATAAAAAAAATGTGAAGGATGAGGACCTAACAGTATCAGATCTTAAACTGTACTATAAAGCAGTGATCATCAAAACAATATGGTACTAGCTAAGAGATAGAAAAGAGGATCAATGGAATAGACGGAGTGAAATATCTCAGCAAGATAATATATGGTAAACCCAAAGATCCCAGCTTTTGGTACAAGAATTCACTGTTTGACAAAAACCAATGGGAAAATTGAAAAATGGTATGGGAAAAATTAGACTTAGATCAAGATCTTACACTCTATACCAAGATAAATTCAAAATGGATATATGACTTAAATATAAAGATTGACATCATAAATAAATTAGGTGAACAAAGGATAGTATACCTATCAGATCTGTGGGAAAGGAAGGAATTTAAGACCAAGCAAGAACAAGAGATGCATTATAGAGTGCATTATAAAATGTAAAATGAATGGCTTTGATTATACCAAATTAAAAAGGTTTTCTATAGACAAAACCAATGCAACCAAATTTAGAAGGAAAGCATGAGACTGGGAAAATATTTTTTATAATAACACTCTCTGACAAAAGCTTAATTTCCCAAATATATAAGGAACTAATTCAAATTTACAAAAAGACAAGCCATTTCCAATTCACAAATGATCAAGGGACATAAATAGGAAGTTTTCACCTGATGAAATAAAAACTTTCAATAAGCACACAAAAAAGTGTTCTAAAGCCCTCCTGATTAGAGAAATGCAAATTAAAAGAACTCTGAGGTACCACTTACACCTATAAGACTGGCTAATATGATAGCAAAGGAAAGTGATAAATGTTAGAGATGATGTAGTAAAATTGGTATACTAATATACTGCTGGTGGAGTAGTGAATTTGTCTTACCATTCTGGAGGGCAATTTGGAACTATGTGTAAAGGGCTTTAAGTGAATGCTTGCCTTTTGATCCAACCAAACCACAGCTGGGTTAGTACCCCAATGACATTATAAGGAAAAAGACCTGTACAAAATGATTCATAGCCTCACCCTTTGTGGTGACAAAAAAAGGGAAAATGAGTGGGTGCCCATCAATTGGGAAATGGCTGAATAAATTGTGGTATCTGATGGTGATGGAATACTATTGTGCTGAAAGGAATAATGAACTGGAGGAATTCCATGAGAACTGGGACAACCTCCAGGAATCGATGCAGAGCCAAAGGAGCAGAATCAGGAGAACATTGTACACAGAGACAGCTACATTGTGACAGTCGAATGTAATAGACTTTTCTACTAGCAGCAATGCTATGATCCAGGATAATTCTGAGGGACTTATGAGAAAAAATGCTATCCAAATCCAGAGAAAGAACTGTGGGAGGAGAAACACAGAAGAAAAACATATGACTGATCACATGGTTCAATGGGGATATGATTAAGGTGTTGTTAAAAGATCTCTCTACTGTAAATATGAAAAACATGGAAATGGGTTTTGAACAATGATGCATGTATTATCCAGTGGAATTGCTTGTCATCTCTGGGAGGGAAGAGGGAAGGGGGACAATCATGAATCATGTAACCATGGAAAAATATTCTAAAGAAAAGTTAAAAAAAAATAAGTGGCTCAGTGGATTGAGAGTCAGGCCTAGAGACAGGAGGTCCTTGGTTCAAATTTGGACTCAGACACAGCTTACTTGTATGACTCTAGGCAAGTCACTTAACTCCAATTGCCTAGCCCTTACCATTCTTCTCCCTTGGAACAAATCACAGTATTGATTCTAAGATGGAAAGTAAAGGTTTAAAAATAAATAAATAATGTTTAACTTGTTCTTGATAGGGAAATGTATATTAAAAGAAACCTAGGTTATTACTTTATACCTATTAAAATAGCTAATATGGCAGAAAAAGAAAGTAATAAAGGCTAGAGGTGATATGGCAAAATTAGTACACTAAAGTACTGTGGAGTTGTACATTGATCCAACCATTCTGGAGGGAAATTTAGAACTATACCCAAAGAGCTTTTAAACTGTACATTCTTTGACCCATTAATACCAATACAAGGTCTATATCCCATAGAGATTTTTAAAAGATAGAAAGAGCCTATTTGTGTAAAAATATTTATAGAAGTTCTTTGTATGGTGGCAAAGAATAGGAAACTGAGGATATATCTATCAATTGGGAAATGGTCAAACAAGTTGTTGCATATGATTTTAATGGAACACTATTATGCTAAAGAAATGATGTGATGGATGGTTTTAAAAAGGCCTGGAAAGACCTATATGAATTGATACAAAGTGAAGTGAGCAGAACAAGGAGAACATTGTACACAGTAATAGTACTATTATATGGTGAATATTTATGAATGACTTAGCTATTTCTTGCAGTATGGTAATCAAAGAAAATCCTCAAGGACTCGGGATAAAAAATGCCATCCACCTCAAGAGAAAGAACTGATTACATCTGAATGAAGAATGAGACATACTATATTTCTCTTTATTTCCTCACTCTTCTTTCATTATTTTTGAGTTCCCTTTCATAAAAGGAATCATATGGAAAAATGTTTTACAATACAATACATGTAAAAATCTATTTCAGAATTCTTGCCATCTAAGGGAAGCAGGAGGCAAATGAAGAAGAGAAGATGAGAATTTGGTTCAAAGAAAAAGGACATTAAATTATTTTTATGTAATTGAGCTAAAATAAAATATTAGTAAAATAATAACTAAATTAATAAAAAGTGAAAAAAGGAAACTAAGTAGCAGTCTCCATAGACACAACATGTTCAAATGTTAAGTGGGGAGAGAGATTACTTCCAGCTGACTTATCTCAATACTTTCTCCTTCTCCCTAATGTTATGACTAGCATGCCTCTCATCTTCACCCATGAAATAGCTATTCATGTGAGGGCTCCTATATAAGAGCAATGGGGATTTATGCCTACATTCATACATTGAATTCATACATTGTAATAGGCAAAGAGCAAATGGAAGGAAATTATAGGGCAAGAAAGAAGGAGATGTGTTGGAAGAGTGGAGTGTAATTTAAGCAAATAAATAGGAATATATGTGTATGTCACATTAATGGCTTATTCAATTGTTCAGAATGGATAAAAGTGGTGGATTATATTCCTATAGCAAAATAGGAAATAAGGCCATCAAGAGGCATAGGTGCCATCATTATTTAAGACCTTTACTTCCAAGTATGTCATAGTGAAGAAAGTATTGTTAGACATGGCATTGGAAGGACCCAAGTTCAAATCCTAACTTTGACACTATGTGATCATGGCAAATATTTCAACCTATGAATCTGTTTCCTCATTAGCAAAATGGGGATAATAGTACTTTGGGGGTTATATTTATTTCACAAGGTTGTTAGGAGGTTCAAATGAGTAATATCTTTGTCTCTTGTAGTTGGTTTTTAAATTTTTCTAATTAAGTGTAATATAATCCTTAGACCTAATATAAAAGAGACACTCCTCACAAGTAGAGGTCAATGCCTTGCACCCTTGTGTGAATAGGGGTAGGATGGAGTTGGAGAGCTCAGAAGATGAGAGCTGTGGTCTCTTAGAATTACTTGAAGGCTCTTTAAGGCTCTTAAGCCTTTTGATTCTGCAATCATTTGGGCTATTGGCTTGCAGCTTTGAGGAGAAGATGGAAGATGTCAAATTCCACTGAAGGTTGCTTTAGGAAAAGACTCTGGGGAAAAATCAACATGAAAAAAGATAGCAATCTCCATGAGTATGCCCCTACACAGATACCAAACATTGATCTCTACCAGTAAGGGGAGAATCTCATACCAAAGTGCTTTGGGACTTAGGGAAATTAAAGAACTTGAACTTTATCCTTTTGGCAATGAGAAACCATTAAAGGGTTTTGAGGAGGAAAATACAAAGCAAAACATCCCACATTGTCCCTCTTTACTTCTTCAGTGGGTTATTTGCTATTTGAAGAAATTTGCCTTAACTAAAGGCAGTTTTCTTCCAAATAAGCAAGTCAGAGATGAAAAGAACTCAGATTGATGTTAAGGCTGATATTAACTGTTTCACATGTAGACAGCCCTTGAGTTCACAAGAAAGATATACGTAACTTTATATGGCAGAGAGACACATACCATGCAACATTAAAAGTTATAATTTTCTCCAACAGTAACAATTTCAATATCAGAAAGTTCCCTGAAAACCACAGATCTTATTCATGTGAAATGTTTTCTGATTTGCTATATATTTTTGACTATGATTCTATTAGTCAGTGAATAAACATTTATTAAGTACCCAACTATATGCTTTGGTTTCATTCTGTGCATTTTCAGAGTACCAGAATAAAATTTTATCTTTAGTCTATTTGAACAATCATAATACCCATCATAATCTCTGCTTTGAGAGGTGTTCCTAGACCATCATCATCCACATCTGAATCACTTTCCTTTTCCTAACTACTCCCTTTTTATACATATATAGACAAACACATACACACATAAACATGCATGTGCAAATACAAACAATAGTCACTTTGCTATTCTGAAAGCAAGATAAAAAAAAATTAAGGCAATTTGAAACTCACTCTGCTGTATTCATAGTTGGCAAAGAAAACAACCCCATGAAAAAAGTACAGTAGTCGACGCCAGACACTGATGTGCAAAGTTGACACTCAATGTGGCAGAGCAGACTGCGACAAGAGACAGCATAGGGGTGGGAGTATGACTGATGTTTTCAAAGTTACGTACAAAGACAAATACTGGGCAAAACTGAGTAATTTTAATTCTGTTTCTTAATGAATCATGTTCTAATTCAATACCAAATGCTTAATGCTGAGCCTTTTGCCAGAAATTCAATCCAATGTGTGTTTATTCAGTACTTAATATGTACATCACCCTATGTCATCTAGACAGTTACAGCTACTATTTTTAAGGACCATACAAGCTATTAAGGAAGATGGTACATACTCAAATTATAATACAAAATAAAAGAGAAATATAGAAATACAAAGAAAGTACTTTTTAGAATTCAGAGGAGAAAGATAATTTCCCACAAGAGGAATCATAAAGAAAATAACATTAGTTCTGGATTTTAAAAGGTAGAAGTTACTCAAATGGAGTCTAAGCATAGGGGGTGGAAGAAGAAAGGAAGAGTGAAAAATTTAAACAATGGCCAAAATGATGCAGATACATTTTGGAAAGCTTTTACTTTTAGTGGAAGAGTAAGGACTTTTATCTAAAAGGGGACTATTTGTAATCCAAAGATAATATCATTAGTTATAGAATGGAACAATTTATGCAATTGTAAGAAAGTGTGTTTATAGGCAGAAACAGTATATTGTAATAGTCTAAGTGAGAAGTAATGAGGACCTGAACTGAGTTATGATGAACAATGGAAGTGGTGATATTTTGCTTTTCTTCACTGCCCTTCTTGTTCTTCCTACAAAAGTTCATTTCTAAAACAATGATTGAATCACTCACGATATCAAGTCTTGGATAAAATATGGTCAAATTCAAATCCCATAAGATTGTTGTTTGTGATGACCAGCCTTTTCTGATAACAGTATTTACAATCCCTATATTCTTCTTTGGAAAATCTTCAGTAGATGAAGATAGAACATGCACTCCTCACTCTTTGCAATTTCTGAAGCATTAAGAGTCACAAAGTATGGCAGTAGGATTTGGGTGAAATAATTAAACAAACGAAAGAAGTTATTAGAGTATTTGGAATGAATCAGAGAGTCATATTTTCTGACATAGCACCAGCTAAATTCTGAGTTTCCTGTCTTTGTCACTTGGCTGATGCCTGGCTGTCCAATACATTTTAAATGGAGTCATGTTGCTAGGAATTGAATCCCCTTGACTTATAATGAGTTTAATTGATTCTAATTGTCTCTTGGGTCACTCTTGAAGCTTTTTCTCAGCCAGCCCTGTTTTGTTTTCTGTTCTGGGAGTTAGGAAGGGGTTAATAAAAGACTAAACTAGTTATTAGCAATTTGAAAAGCAAGGGAGTAGGGGTTGTATGGATACATATATGGAAAACACCAGCAACCCCAATGGCTAATAATGTGAAGCTATTTATTTGCCTCAAAGTACGGTTAAAAAGGGCAATCATTGTTTTAAATAGAAAAGCTGTTGAATTATAATTGGGAGTAATTGAAACTCACCGAAATATTGAATAAAACATTAGATATTTTAAACAGTGCTATCTTTACAATTATCTCCAGAAATAATTACAGTGTAACCATGAACAGTTATGAGACTCACCCAAGTCCCATTGTCTACAGTAGTCATTTTTGTCAAGTGTTTCATGGTGAGAGTTATTTATAAGTGAGTATAACTTGGTTGTTTCTGACATGGTAGCTCCAGAACAAATGTCAAATCTGGATAGTGTTCTACTGAGCAAAGAAAAGAGCCGATTCTATTTTTCAAAGCAACTGACTTTGTAAATTAGACAAGTAAGTGCACCTGGCTGGGAGTCCTGTTATGGCTTCAGCTGGCATTGTAGGGCTCTGAGCAATATTTCCACAGCCGTTATGACATCGCTCAACATGCCATCTCCCAGAGCACATCCTGGGCAGTGGATATTAACTGCTATTTTCCAGCTGTCGCCTTTGCTGTGTCTTCTGTCACATCATTTGTTGTAGACCAACTTTACAATGTGTTCCCTTCCCCTCTCCCCTAGACATTTTCTCCTTGGGTTCTATCTGCGAAATAGTCATTTGATTTGAATGACACATCTGAGCCTAGGGCTGAAGGAGTAAGGATCAAGAGTAAAGGGTCTAGACAGAACATCAAAGTAAAGAATGAAGCAAAGGAAGGAGAGATTAAAAGAGAAATGTTGAGAGGAATGTCATAGCTTATGTTGGTGTATGGAAACATGCTAGATTGTATCACTGAATTAGAAGTAATTTTATATGATCATCTAGTCCAGCTCCCTTCCTGTCCATTTTATAGATGAAGAAACTGAGGTTCAAAATGGGTAAGAAACTTTCCAAAAGATATACAGCTCCTTATATTGGGAGAGCTGGGATTAGAATTTCTCTTATATAATTATTTCCATTATTCTGTACACCTTAACAAGAGTTAAGTCACTGAGATAACAATATAACCATATATACCCCTGAGGCATGGGGAAGGAATATGATATTTATATTAGGGGAATATAATATAATTTGTTATATTGGGGAAATCTTATGCTTTGCTCAGATTATGATATGAAACAGGTAGATATTTCTCATATTTTTGAGAGTGGAGGCAATAGTGAGGGAGTAGATTGAATCTCAAGTCAGTACTGTTGTAATCTTAAGAAATCAATATAGTTTTAGCATGTCTTTTTTGCAAAGCTCCAGCTCTATATCATATGATGCCAAAATGTTAGGGAAGTAGAAACAATAGATTTCCTAACAAAAATAGGAAACCATTAGGAAAAATGAGATTTTTAGGAAAAGATCATGCAGTTTTGGAATATTGAGTTGGAAATCTAAGTTGTAGTCGAGGAATACCTCCTCTTTTCTTTATTTGTATTTGCTTAAGATAAAGTTGTGGACTTGCTTGTCTTTGCTTCAGACAAAGATGAGGATTGACCTTCGCCCATCTTGGGACCAAGGATGGAACAGTAAACAAGAAGACTGCGGGATAACATTTATGAAGGGCAAATTGCGATTACGTGGGCGCCTATCCCCTCGTCTGTCCCTCTTCCCTTTGTTTGTATTTGCATTAAAGGAAGAATGTAGGCTAACCTTTGAACACCTGACTATCCCTTGACCAAGGTTAGGGTTTCTGGAATGAAGAATCATAAATTCCTGTGGGTTTTGTCTAAGTAGTCTTTGCCTATAAAAGTTCTGTGTGAAGCAAATAAAATTGGCACTATTTCTCTCTTTTCATATAGTGTCCATCTCTTCTTTTGTTACTCTTCATTTTTCGTTACCCCAAACAGGATGTCACAGGACTGGCCGACCCTGTGGATGAGTCTTGTAAGCCATAGAGTCTTACACTAAGTAAAGATGAAAAATATGCATTTGGAAATTTGAATAAGGAGCTTAAGATAGAGTTCAAGATGGAAATTTAGACTAAAGAATTCTGAGTCCATACAAAGGAAATAATTCAAAGTTGTAATTCATTAGATTGACAGATATAAAGAGAGGAGAGAAGATGGTGGAGATTAGAATTTTAGAAAGTTTTTAAAGAATTTTTTAGAAAGTTTTTTTAAAATAATAATTTATTTGATCATTTCCAAGCATTATTCATTAAAGTCAAAGATCATTTTCTTTTCCTCCCCCCACCCCCCAGAGCCGACGCGTGATTCCACTGGGTGTCACATGTGTTCTTGATTCGAACCCATTTCTATGTTGTCAATATTTGCATTAGAGTTTGGTTTATAGTCTCTCCTCTGTCATGTCCTCTCAACCGCTGTAGTCAGGCAGTTGCTTTTCCTCAGTGTTTCCACTCCCATATTTTATCCTTTGCTTATGAATAGTGTTTCTTCTCCTAGATCCCTGCAGATTGTTCCGGGACATTACACCACCACCAATGGAGAAGTCCATTACATTTGATTATACCACAGTGTATTAGTCTCTGTGTACAATGTTCTCCTGGTTCTGCTCCTCTCGCTCTGCATCACTTCCTGGAGGTTGTTCCAGTCTCCATGGAATTCATCCACTTTATTATTCCTTTTAGCACAATAGTATTCCATCACCAACATATACCACAATTTGCTCAGCCATTCCCCAATTGATGGGCATCCCCTCACTTTCCAGTTTTTGGCCACCACAAAGAGGGCACCTATGAATATTTTTGTACAAGTCTTTTTGTCCATTATCTCTTTGGGGTACAGACCCAGCAGTGTTATGGCTGAATCAAAGGGCAGACAGTCTTTTGTCACCCTTTGGGCATAGTTCCAAATTGCCCTCCAGAATAGTTGGATCAGTTCACAACTCCACTGGCAATGAATTAATGTCCCTACTTTTCCACATCCCCTCCAGCATTCATTACTTTCCTTTGATATCATGCTAGCCAGTCTGCTTGCTGTGAGGTGATACCTCAGAGTTGTTTTGATTTGCATCTCTCTGATTATAAGAGATTTAGAACACTTCTTCATGTGCTTATTAATAGTTTTGATTTCTTTATCTGAGAACTGCCTATCCATGTCCCTTGCCCATTTATCAATTGGAGAATGGCTTGATTTTTTGTGCAATTAATTTAGCTCTTTATAAATTTGAGTAATTAAACCTTTGTCAGAGGTTTCTATAAAGATTTTTCCCAATTTGTTGTTTCCCTTCTGATTTTAGTTACATTGGTTTTGTTTGTACAAAAGCTTTTTAATTTGATGTAGTCAAAATTATTTATTTTACATTTTGTGATTCATTCTATGTCTTGCTTGGTTTTAAAGCCTTTCCCCTCCCAAAGGTCTAACATGTATACTATTCTGTGTTTACCCAATTTACTTATGGTTTCCTTCTTTATGTTTAAGTCATTCACCCATTTTGAATTTATCTTGGTGTAGGGTGTGAGGTGTTGATCTATTCCTAGTCTCTCCCACACTGTCTTCCAATTTTCCCAGCAGTTTTTATCGAATAGTGGATTTTTGTCCCAAAAGCTAGGATCTTTGGGTTTATCGTATACTGTCTTGCTGAAGTTGCTTGTCCCCAGTCTATTCCACTGATCTTCCTTTCTGTTTCTTAGCCAGTACCAAATTGTTTTGATGACTGCTGCTTTGTAATATAGTTTAAGGTCTGGGACTGCAAGGCCCGCATTATATGTGTATTTTTTTTTCATTATTTCCCTGGATATCCTTGATCTTTTGTTATTCCAAATGAATTTTGTTATGTTTTTTTCTAAATCAGTAAAGAAATATTTTGGGAGTTCAATGGGTATGGCACTAAATAGATAAATAAGTTTGGGTAGGATGGTCATTTTTATTATATTGGCTCGTCCTATCCATGAGCAGTTAATGTTTTTCCAATTGTTAAAGTCTAGTTTTAGTTGTGTGGAGAGTGTTTTGTAGTTGTGTTCATATAGTTCCTGTGTTTGTCTCAGGAGATAGATTCCTAGGTATTTTATTTTGTCTAAGGTGATTTTGAATGGGATTTCTCTTTCTAGTTCTTGCTGCTGAGCTGTGTTGGAGATATATAGAAAAGCTGATGACTTATGTGGGTTTATTTTGTATCTTGCCACTTTGCTAAAGTTGTTGATTATTTCAATTAGCTTTTTGGTTGAATCTCTAGAATTCTTTAAGTAGAACATCATGTCATCTGCAAAGTGATAACTTGGTCTCCTCCTTGCCTATTTTGATGCCTTCAATTTCTTTTTCTTCTCTAATTGCTACTGCTAGTGTTTCTAATACAATGTCAAATAGTAGAGGTGATAATGGGCATCCTTGTTTCACTCCTGATCTTATTGTGATTGCATCTAGTTTATCCCCATTGCAGATGATATTAGCTGATGGTTTTAGATATATACTGTTTATTGTTTTTAGGAACGACCCTTCTATTCCTATGCTTTCTAGTGTTTTTAATATGAATGGGTGTTGTATTTTATCAAAGGCTTTTTCTGCGTCTATTGAGATAATCATGTGGTTCTTGTTGGTTTGCTTGTTGATGTAGTCAATTATGTGGATGGTTTTCCTAATATTGAACCAGCCCTGCATCCCTGGTATAAATCCTACTTGATCATGGTGGATGATCCTTCTGATCACTTGCTGGAGTCTTTTTGCTAGTATCCTATTTAAGATTTTTGCATCTATATTCATTAGGGAGATTGGTCTATAGTTTTCTTTCTCTGTTTTTGACCTGCCTGGTTTTGGAATCAGTACCATGTTTGTGTCATAAAAGGAGTTTGGTAGAACTCCCTCTTTGCTTATTATGTCAAATAGTTTGTATAGTATTGGGATTAACTGTTCTCTGAATATTTGATAGAATTCACTAGTGAATCCATCAGGCCCTGGGGATTTGTTCTTAGGAATTTCTTTGATGGCTTGTTGGATTTCATTTTCTGATATGGGGTTATTTAAGAATTCTATTTCCTCTTCTGTTAATCTAGGCAGTTTGTATTTTTGGATATATCCATCCATAACACCTAAATTGGTATATTTATTGCCATATAATTGGGCAAAGTAATTTCTAATGATTGCCTTAATTTCCTCTTCATTGGAGGTGATGTCCCCCTTTTCATCTTTAATGCTGTGAATTTGCTTTTCTTCCTTCCTTTTTTAATTAGATTGACCAGTACTTTGTCTATTTTGTTTGTTTTTTTCAAAGTACCAGCTTCTTGTCTTATTTATTAAATCAATAGTTCTATCACTTTCGATTTTATTAATTTCTCCCTTAATTTTTAGGATTTCTAGTTTGGTTTTCTGCTGGGGGGGTTTAATTTGATCTCTTTTGAGTTTTTTTATTTGCATTTCCAATTGATTGATCTCTGCTCTCCCTAGTTTGTTGATATATGCACTCAGGGATATGAATTTACCTCTGATTACCGCTTGGGCTGCATCCCAAAAGTTTTGAAAGGATGTTTCGCCATTGTCATTTTCCTCGATGAAATTATTAATTGTTTCTATGATTTCTTCTCTAACTAAACGATTTTGGAGTATCATATTGTTTAATTTCCAATTAGTTTTTGATTTGGTTTTCCATGTACCTTTACTGGTAATTATTTTTATTGCCTTGTGATCTGAGAAGGCTGCATTTATTATTTCTGCTTTTCTTCATTTGTGTGCTATGTTTCTGTGACTTAATGTATGGTCAATTTTTGTGAATGTGCCATGTGGTGCTGAGAAGAAGGTGTATTCCATTTTTATCACTATTTATTTTTCTCCATATGTCTATTAGTTCTAATTTTTCTAGGATTTCCTTCACTTCTTTCACCTCTTTCTTATTTATTTTTTGGTTTGATTTATCTAAATTTGATAATGGTTGGTTTAAGTCTCCCTCTAATATGGTTTTACTGTCTATTTCTTCCTTCAATTCTCCTAGTTTCTCCATTAGAAATTTGGGTGCTATATTATTTGGTGCATACATGTTGATTAGTGATATTTCCTAATTATCTAAAGTCCCTTTTAACAAAATATAATTACCTTCCCTATCCCTCTTGATCAGGTCTATTTTTGCTTTGGCTTTATCAGATATCACAATTACCACTCCTGCCTTCTTTCTGTCAGTTGAGGCCCAGAAAGTCTTACTCCATCCTTTACTTTTGACCTTGTGGGTGTCAACCCGCCTCATGTGTGTTTCTTGAAGACAACATATGGTAGAGTTTTGGATTCTAATCCAATCTGCTATTCGTCTACATTTTATGGATGAGTTCATCCCATTCACGTTCAAAGTTATGACTGTCATTTGTGGACTCCCTGGCATTTTGATATCCTTCCCTAGTTCTAACCTTTTCTTCTTCGGCTCTATCTTTTAGTCCAGTGATTTACTTTAAATTGGTCCCCCTTGTCCCCTCCCTTGATATGTTTCCCTTTTTAGGCCCTCCCTTTTTGTTCCCTCCCCTTCCCCCCTCTCTTTCCCTCCCCTTTTGTTTTCCCTCTCCCCCTCCCCCCCTTGGTTTTCCCATCTCCCTACCCTTGTTGGGTAAGATAGAATTCAAGATCCCAATCGATCTGGATGTTTTTCCCTCTCAGAATTGATTTCCCTGAGAGTAAGGTTTAAGTAAAATCTCTCTTTCTCTCCTTCTTATAGGAGTTTTCTTCCCCTCCCCTTCCCATGTGAATCTTTGTGTGAGAACAATTATTCTATTTGGTCTTTCTTTTCTCCCTATTTACACATTACATTTTCCCCACATGTTAGTATACATACATTGATATAAATGTAGTCCTTATAGAAGAGAGTTTGAGTGAAAGAAGAAGATAACATTTTTCTCCTTTTCCCTTTCCTTCATATTTACCTTTTTAGGTATTCCATGCTCTTTGATTTTCGATATCGAACTTTCCACAGAGCTCTGGTCTTTTCATTGCAAAAAAGTTGGAAATCTTCTATTTTGTTGAATGCCCATACTTGCCCTTGGAAGTATATAGTCAGTTTTGCTGGATAGCTGATTCTTGGTTGAAGACCCAGCTCTATTGCCTTTCTGCATATCATGTTCCATGCCTTACGATCATTTAGAGTAGAACTTGCAAGGTCTTGTGTGACTCTGATTGGGATTCCTTTATATCTAAATTGTCTTTTTCTGGCTTCTTGCAGGATTTTTTCTTTTGTTTGAGAGTTTTGGAATTTGGCAATTACATTCCTGGGAGTTTTCTCTTGGGGGTTTAATGTAGAGGGTGTTCTGTGAGCTCTGTCAGTGGCTGTATTGCCCCCTTGTTCTAGAATCTCTGGGCATTTTTCTTTGATTATCTCATGTATTACGATGTCGAGTTTGCTGTTTATTTCTGCCTTTTCTGGAAACCCAATTATTCTTAAATTATCTCTTTTCCCTCTATTTTCCTAATCTGTCACTTTGTCAGTGAGATATTTTATGTTCTCTTCTAATTTCTTGGTCTTTTGGCTTTGTTTTATTAGTTCTTGCTTTAAAGCCTGGTTTTCTTTTACAGTTTGTTCAAACTGGTTTTGTAGATGCAAGAATTTCTTTTGCATTATTTCCCACTTTTCCTCCCAGAAGGCTTCCATCTTTTTGATCATTTCAGATTCAAATTCTTCATGGGTTTGTGGAGAGTTTCCATTTCCTTTGCAATGTTTCTGAGCATTTGCTTGTGTTTCCTCTTCTTTCTCCTCTGTGTTTTGTATTTTTGCTCCATAAAATGTGTCCAAAGTCGCCCCCTTCTTCTTGTTTTGTTTTTTTTAATTTTGGGACTTTTGTGCTTCTGTGGAGTTTGCCATCTCTATCTGAGTGGGGGGGGATTAGCTTTTCTTATCTCTGTCTGTTGTTCAGAGGTTTTTGCCCTAGGCAGATTGTCCATTCTATGCAGTTGTTTTTCTGTCTTCCCAGGAAGCCAGGAGTTGCTGGTGTGTCCCTGTTACTGCCCTCCTCTCCTCGGCACCCTCCAAATGCTTCTCCGTTGCCTTACTTCCACACTCTAAGCCTAGCTTGGCCCCTGTTCCTGTGCCTTAGCCAGCCAGTGCCTGCACTCTATGGGGGGAGGGGCCGCGGCTTCCCGGAACTCTGAGGGCTCCTAATGAGATTAGCTTTCCCTGGGTTGAATTTAGTATGCCTTGAGGCAGGGACTTTTTTCGTGAGACTCCGATGGAAGAATCCAGCCAGGGGGTTATGAGCTTCCCCCTCCCTCTCTGTTTCCCTGCTGTTTGGGTGCCCCCTCGACTGGGTTAGGTTGTTTTCAGGATGTGGCCTTCAGAATAGCCAGCTCCCGAGGCCCTTTTGCCAGTCCTGAGGATTGCTATTGTTTCAGAAGACCCTCCTCTCTGAGGGGGAGGGGCCGGGGCTTCCCGGAGCTCAGAGGGCTCCTCCCAGGGGGTTAGGAGCTCCCCTATCTCTCTCTGTTTCCCTGCTGTATGGGTGCCCCCTCAACTGGGTTAGGTTGTTTTCAGGAAGAGGCCTTCAGAATAGCAGGCCATGGGGATCTGAGGTTGCCTCTGCTGCCTTAGACTTGGACTCAGCGCTGTGGGTTGGGGGGGATGGGTCCTAGGACCTTCCTTCTGCCTACCCCTTAGGTCTGAATGGTCTCAGGTTCTGGCTTTTGGGGGGGGCATACCTTTTGATCCAGGTCCAGGTCCAGGAGGAGGACTCCCGGGGTCTATGCTGTTGATTGTTTTGAATTTCAGTGGCCTAGGAGCATTCGGTTTGAGATCTGTAAGGAAGGGTTTCAGGAGATCTGAACTTCAGCTTTCTCTAAGCCACCATCTTCTAGAAAGTTTTTAAAGGATATATTTTTTTAAACCCTTACCTTCTGTCTTGGAGTCAATACTGTGTATTGGCTCCAAGGCAGAAGAGTGGTAAGGGCTAGGCAATGGGGGTCAAGTGACTTGCCCAGGGTCACATAGCTAGGAAGTGTTTGAGACTGGATTTGAACCTAGGACCTCCCGTCTTTAGGCCTGGTTCTCAATCCACTGAGCTACCCAGCTGCCCCCTAAAGGATATTTGAGAAACAAAAAGAGGAATAAGAAAAAAGAGAATGTTTATAGAAAAATTAAACCACAAATATAGTAAAACAGCTTTCAGGAAAGTTGTATATATTAATTCTATTTGAAGAATATTTATTTATATTTTAGCTACAGGCAGGGTACTATGTCAGGAGCTGAAGATACAATATTTGAAGAAAAAAGTATATTATTCCTTGCTTGAATTAAACAGACATTCTAATAGGATGCATTAAACAGTAGATATTGGTCAAAAGTGACCAGAGCTAGAGTTCACAGGCCCTAGTGGTGGCAGAAGCAGTGGCTATGGAACTCACAGACCCTGGTAACTGAGTTAGGGAACACTAAAGAGATCAGGCCAAAATGGTGAAGTATGATACATTTGAAGCCCTCCAACCACCCTCCAGATGATCACAGAAGAACAAAAATCCCTCAAAACAAATACCAGTGCAGCAGAACCAACAGAAGAGGAGGTAAAGCATTACTCTAGCCCAGAACAACATGGAAAGATAACACAGAGGACTCATCTCCCTGAGATATGAGGAGAGAGTATTGAACAAACCTTGGCAAACTCAGACATAATACAGAGCAAGGGGCAGAGGAAAAGCAGAGCTGGTTCTTTCCAGCCTCAATAGAGTAAGAGTAGAAACCAATGCAAATTAAATATGGCAGTGGAAGAAAAGCAGGCCAATGAGGTACATCATTACTGGTATTAGGCAGAGCCCATTTCAATCCAACTAAACTGAACAGTTGCAGACCTCCTAATAGAAAGTCCAACCAGACTGCCTCTGCTGTTTTCAATCTGAAACCAAGATACCTGAACTGATCTCAGGCACAGTATAAGAATTGGAGAGAGAGTACTCCCTCCAACACAGGAACAGAGCTAACCTTCAGCATATAGACACAATCAAAGAAAAAATAAACTGCCAAATGAGCAAAAGACAGAGAAAAAGCTAGATGCTAGGAACATATTTCAACAAGAGAGATGACCAAAATATACTTTAAAAGAGGGCAGCAATACAAAATTGAAAACATGTGAAGTCTCAAAGAAAAATGTGAAAGGATGTCCAACCCAAAGTAAATTCCTGGAAAAGCACACAAAAAGCAGAGAAAAACAAATGAAAGAAATTTTGAAGAATAATTAGAAAAGAAAATGATAAGGAAAAATCAATAACTTAGGAAAAAAAACCTCCTAAAGAAAATAATTTCCTAAAAAAGGAAATAAAATATTGAAACATAACTCCCTAATAAAAGAAAGCACAATGCCTCAGAGAATAAAATAACTCCCTAGAAATTATAAATGAACAAATGGAAGTTAATGACTTCATGAAAGAGAAGAAAACAAAAAAAAAATTCAAAGAAAAAAATGAAGAAAATTTCAAATCTCTCACTGGAGAAAGAACTGATGTAGAAAATAGAACCAGGAGAGATAATCTAAGAATCACTGGCGTAGGTGGGAGCAATGATAAAAAAAAAAAAAGAACTTGGATACCAATATTGAAAGAAATTATCAGGAAAAAGAACCCTGGTGTTTTCAAACAAGAGGGGAGGAATAGAAATTGAAAGAATTCACTGATCACTTCCTGAAAGAAATATCAAATTTAAAATCTAATGACTATAATAGTCAAATAAAAGGAGTTCTAAGCCAAAGAGAAAATACTGCAAATAGACCGAAAAAAATTAATATTGTGAAACCATAGTCATGATTATACAGAACTGAGTAGCTTCTCTCTTAAAAGATCAGAAAGCATGGAATATAATATTCCACAAGGCAAAGGACATAGACTTACAACCAAAACTTACCTATCCAGAAAAACTGAGCATAATACTCCAACAAAAGAAATAGATATTTAATGAAATAGAGGAATTCTAGGAATTCTTTATGTTATAAAGAGTTATAAAGGAAATTAAATTATCAAATTTGATACTCAAAATAAACAGAAAACAGAAAAAAATCTGAATAAATTAGTATGGTTAAACTACTGACATCCCTTCATGGGAAAATGGTATCTAGAATATTTGCAATTTTTATAGTACAAGAGATAACAAAAGTTCCTTAATATACTTAATCAAGGCAAACAATGAGATTAAACTGATTAAATTACTAATAAGGTGATAACTAAGATGCTTAATATATCTATGATAACTGAAGTATCTAAGATAGCTAAAGTATTTAAGATACTTAATCTACTTTATGGAATTAACTTCATCACTATTAGGGCAATGTATATATATACATATATATATATATATATATATATATATATATATATAGAGAGAGAGAGAGAGAGAGAGAGAGAGAGAGAGAGAGAGAAGAGAGAGAGAGAGAGAGAGCAAGGAATAAGTTGAATATAAGATGCTATTCAAAAAACTTAAAGGACATGAAAAATTAATAAATATGCTGAAAAAAGAAAAAAGGAGAGAAAGTTAGAGTAAATTATCTCACGTGAGGAAGCATGTTATAATCAATACAGTGGAAGGAAAAATGGGAGGAGGGGGTGATGGCAGGCAATTCTTGAACCCTACTCTTATTGGAACTGGCACAAAGTGGGAATAAATATCCACACTCAGATATAGAAATCTACCTTACAACAAACTGGGAAAAAATCCTCATATCAAGTCTCTCTGAGAAGGACGTCATTTCTCAAATACATAAGGAATTGAGTCAAATTTATGAGAATACAAATATCGTAATTATTTTGCCAAGAAAAATTGTGGTGGCAAAGAATTGGAAACTGAAGGGATTTCTATTAATTGGGGAATGACTGAACAAGTTGTGGTACATGCTTGTAATGTATCCTTTTGGGGGAGGGAGAGAGCACAGGCATTGCAAAATGTCAGAAAGTGAGTACAGTTATCCCTCGCTGTATCGCAGTTCACTTATGGTGGCTTCACTGTATCATGGGTTTTAAAAAATATACATATTTAATTCTATATCACAGAGTTTCCTCTATATCATGGAATTTTGCAGATGAATCCCATACTGTACATAGTAGAAATGTAATACACTGCTATTTTGTGGATTTTCACCTTTTACAGGGATCTCTGGAACATAACTCCCAGGATAGGTGAGGGATCACTCTATTTAAAAAATTGCATTGACATGTAATCTGGAAAAAAATTTTAAATTGTTATTTTTAAAAGTGACCAGTGCTGGAAAGGAATAAACAATAATAATGTATACTTAATTAATTTAATAAATTATTTTAATAATAATTAATTTAATAAATGATTTAGTAATAAATATATATTTAGTAAATAATATTCTTTATTTACATAACCTAATTTGATTTTTCACAAGTACTTTCTCATGTAGTTATTATTATTTGTGATTATTTTGATTTCATAGGTGAGGCAATAAAGACCAAGCGAGTTTAAACAATTTGCTCATGGTGAGATAGCTAGTCAGGTTCAGAGGCAGAATTTGAACCTATGTCTTCTAGGTCGCTTAGTAGAGAGTGTTCTTACTCAGAATTCAGGAAGACCTCAGTTCAAATATTGCCTTAGATACTTACTGAACTGTATGACCACAGGTAAGTCTTTTCATCTCTGCCTCAGTTTTCTCAAATATACAGAGGGGATAACAATAGTTCCTAATTCCCAGGGTTGTTGTGAGGACCAAATGAAATGATAATTGTGAAATTGCCTGGCACATAATAGGCTCTGTATAAATTCTTATTTCCTTTCCTTTCTTAGTGGTAGTGTTAATAATCTATCTTCTCTGCCAAGTTCCCTCTCAATTCTATCATTATTAGAATATATGATTAGGAGGGGAGAGATCATTTGACTTGATAACTGAAGGTCACCAGTTACCTTTAAGAGTTTCAGAAAGTTTTCTGGACAATGCTTGGAGGGGTATAGCATGGATAATCACATCTTAAATGAAAATCAATCAACATACATTTTTCAAGCACTTATTGGGTACAAGGAACTTTCTTGAGATAGAAAAATCTTGATATCTATGCCTTAAAGGAACTCAGAGACAGGAAAGAAAAAAGAACAGGAAATAGGTTCTTATTTTCTCTTTCTCTCATTTCCTTGTTTCCCCTATTGCTCTATTGTTAGCTATAGAAGTGTGAAGCAATCCTGCCTCTTCCTTTCTCTTTTTCCTGAACCCAAACCCCTCTATGTGATTGGCGTTTCAGCCAGCCCAGGAGGCATGAAGCACATGTGTAGAGGTCCTATGAGCTCTTTTAATACCAGCATGTGAAGCTGAGGTAAGGAGTTGGGGAGGTGAGATCAGGAAGACAGATCCATGTAACACTGCAGGGCAGGTCGAGACCAGACCTGTTTACAAAAAAGAAGTGTGTAGCTTGTATTAAAAAAAAAAAAAAATTTCCATCGTGTCTTGGAGCATAGTTCCTCCTGAAGAAGAAAGGCCAAAGATCTGCCCTTGGGAGCAGTTTTCTCTCTCTTTTTCCCCCTCCCCACTCTGGCCTCTATTTGGCCTTCCAAGCTATTATATTCAGGCTGTGTTTCATGGAAATCAAACCACAAACACCAAAAGGCTTTGGGTACCCCCTGACTCCCACCATGTGAAAGACAACATCCTCCCCAGATGATAATAATTAAAATATTTTTACAAACAACCAAATACTCATACTCCTCTCTCTCCTTAGACACATGTTATCCAGGAGGCAGGGCAGGGAGGATGCATAAACATTATGAGTAAAAACACCTAGCAACTAGATGCTGTTGCTCTTTAGAAACTGTAAATACACCAGTGAGATAATGGATAGAAGCCAAGATTAGATTGAGGAAGAAGCAGACACTGCCTTATATCATCTTCTGTGATAGGGGTTCTTAATATGGGTGTCCATGTAAGAACTGATTTCAAATGTGGCCTCAGACATTAGCTATGAGAAAGTCACTTTACTCTGTTTGCTTCAGTTTCGTCATCTATAAAATGAGCTGGTAAAGGAAATGGCAAATGATTTCAGTAGCTTTGACAAGAAAACCCCAATAGGGTCACAGAGTCGGTCACAACTAAAATGTAACTGAACAAGAAAAATATACATATGTATGCATATATTCATATGTAATATATGTATGCATATAAATAAAAATCACACATATATGTGTACACCCATATAGGTATATTCCTAGAGAGGGATCAAATATTTATACCCACTTCTTGAGAAGGAGAAATTATAATTCTCAGCCAATTTGGCCAGGTCAGATTCCTCTAAGGACCATGTTGTATCTCTAATATTTGTATCAAAATCTGGATTATCAAAGAGCTTTATGGACTTTGTAATAGGATTTTTTGAGTAGATGTGTACCTCAGAAGATCATCTAATATAGTTAATTTTACAAATGAGAAAACTAAGGCTCTAAAAACATTATTTAGTTGATATAGGATAATTCTGAAGTGAAGGTGGCAAGCACTTCAAGAACTATTCAATTACCCAAATTCAGTTATCGCAAGCCTTTTCTTCTTCTGAGTAATAAAATATATTAATATTTCTAATAATAATAGAAATTACATAGCACTTACTATGTGCCAAGTATACTATGCTAAACACTTTAAAAATATTCTCATTTGATCCTCATAAAAACCCTAGGAAATAATTACTATTATTATCCCCATTTTACAATTAAGGAAATTGAGGAAAATGGAGGTTACACAAGGTCACACAATTAGTAAAATATCTGATACTGGATTTGAACTCAGATCTTCCTAACTTTAGTACAGCAAAATGTAATCATAGCAAGCTTCACAACTTTAAAAACAAATTCATTGAGGGTCAGAGACCACAATTCTTTGGGGGGAAAAAGTTATGGAATAAAAGTTCAACTGTGATAAGGCAATGAGAGGGAGGAAAAAGACTCATCTTATAGGTTCTTATTTTAACTAATTCTCCTTGGTAACTAGGGACTAACCTCAAATGTTTCTGTGTTCCTAAAGACATCAATACAAGCATCTCTGTGTAGCATTCACTCTGCCCTCAGTATACCTCTACTGAGGCTGCCTTTAGTTTCTTTTCCCTGGTAGATTTCAAGCCCTCAAAGATTAGTCCAAGGTCTTCCCTAATAATGACTTTTTATGGATATCATAAATAAGATCCTTGATTTTTCTTATCTAAATGTTCCTTTTCTAGAATGATTAATACATATAAGTCCCTGGGACCTATCAAATCAAGCAATTAATATTTTTTTAAACACTCTGTACTAGACACTGTGTTAGGTGCTGGCAATAAAAAGGCAGAAGTGAAGAAACAATACCTGTCCTCAAGAAGCTTACATACATAGAGATACAAAAAAGTGAACAAGATAGATATTAGGAGATTTGGGGGGGGGGAGGTCATGAGTATCTGTGCTAATTAGAAAAAGCTTCATAAATAAGGTAGCATGAACTACTCTCTGAAGGGAACTTGGGATTCAGAGAGAGAGAGTACAGGAAATATATTTCAAGCATAGGGAACAGCCAATGACAGGGCCCAGAGGCAAAAGGAATAATGTGTATGAGGAACAAAAAGATGATTTGGCTGTACTACAGTGTGTAGAGAGGGGAACAATATTTTCCATAGTGAAGTGAGAAAGGTAGGTGTAGGCTATGTTGTCAAGGATCAAATGAGATAATAATTGTAAAGCTTTTAGCACAGTGCCTGTCACATGAAAGTTCTATATAAATGTTATTATCATTGTTATCATTACTGTCATTGTCATTTTGGTGAAGGAATTTAAATGATAAACAAAGGGGTTTATGTCTGATCCTATACATAATAGAGAGCTGCTGGCATTCACTAAGAAGGGAGGTGATTTGGTCAGATTTGTACTTTTGAAAAAATCATTAATCCTTGTCCCAGGAGAGATGAAACCCTGATAAATTTAAGAAGAGGTAAATAACAGTGAATATATTCTACTAGGTATCCCTATTCCATCAAGATGCCAAATCCTAGCCTAGCCCTAAGGACAGAAATTATAAATTGGGGAATAATGATATTGGTCAACCCTTCTTCCATCAACTCTGAAGAAGACACTGTGTGCCTGAATGCTTCTGTGTAGCCTTGGGATGAATCAATCTTGCTCCTACTAGTAAGTGATCTCTATCTCTTATTTTCTAAAGATCTTGCAACTCACAAAAGCCATTGTAATGTCAGAAGGTTAAAACATTGAAATATTATCCCAAGTAGCCCAGGCAGTAAAAGAGACCCTAGATCTGATTCTTCCTCCTAATTCTAAATTCTGTTTATTTTATAATAGAGAAGTTCTTAAAATGAGGTCTATAGATCTATTTCAGCAGGTCTGTGATTTTGGTTGGGAATATAAATTACATCTTCACTTCAATAAAACTGGTTTCCTTTGTCTCACTATGTATTTTATTTTATGTATTTCAAAATGTTATCCTGAGAAGGGATACACAGGTTTCACCAGACTGCAGAAGGAGTCCATGATAAAAAAAAAAGAATCCCTAAAAATTCTTACACTAGATAATGCTGATTTTATATGTTACTTAAGTTTTTTAATACAAAACTATGAAAAAGGGGACATTGCTTCAACATTGCTTCAAAGAAACTGACCCCAGAACTAGTATTTTTTCACTATACCATGTCCACAAGGCTTCTATTCAAATCTCATCTTAGCTTTACTTCTATGATTTTAAACAGGTCTCTTAACCTCAGTTTTCTCATCTATAAAATGAACAGTTTGGAGTAGATGGCCCCTGGGATCTCTTCTATTTCCAGAGCTATGATCCTGTGAGGTTCATAAAACTTAGGCAATTTGCCAGGTGTCTAACCTAAAATTGCACTGATACTGAGATCTATGCAAGGGTTGTGATATTAGTAGATTTGTTTGCTTCTCTGATTATAATGATAATGGAGTATTTAACACTCTAAAGAAGATAGAGGGGGGGAAAGCTAAATAGTTAACATTAATAAAGCATTAAAAACTTGCAAAGTATTCTATATAGAGTATCTCATGTTTTTCTCACAAAAAATCCAGTGATGTAAATGTTATTACTATCCTCCTTTTATATAGGAGGAAACCAAGGCTGAGATAGGTTGTGACCTGCTTGATATCATATGTATAGTAAGTTTCTAAGGCAGAATTTGAATTCAGGTTTTCTTGGCCCCAATTCCTTCCCTCTATTCACAAGGCCATCTAATTAATCTCAGTGATCAGAAAAGTGAAAAGAAACATGAACAGAAAGATGAAAAAAAGAAAGAGAAGAGAGGCATGTCAATAGCAGAATGTGTGGAAAGGGGATCAAGCCATGACTAGGCTATGGAAACCAGAGCTTTACTTCATGGTGCAAATTTTAGAGGGATAGTGTTGCAGTCTAGTAATGTAAATGTAGCAGAGCCTAGAATCTAGTTAAAAAGCACAATCAGTTAAAATAGGAATCAGCTGAGATAACTTCACTTTCCTGACCCTTTGGAATCTGTAACCTCATCTTTGGTTGCTCCTCTTAGGCTCTCCACTGCAGACACACTTCATGCTGTTGCATCAATTATTATTTGTGCTTCTTGCTTTGGGTTCAAAAATCCTAGTTACTATTCTAAAAATAGCCATGAAATGTGATTAAATCCAAATTTAACTGGGCATGTGATATTGTGGAATAAACTATTTTTTGAAATCCTGTTACTAGCTGTGTAATGCTTGAGAAATCATTAATTACCTCTGATTCTGAGCTGAGAGGTTAATTGATAATGAAAGTTGTATAGGGAGTAATAGAAACAAAATCTGAACCCAAAGCCTATGTGCATAGTCAAAATAGAAGACTCTGGAGTCACTTTCCTCCTGAGCAAAGTAAGATGCTAGATTGAAGAATATCTAAGGTCCCTTTCCTTTTCTAACACTGTGTCTGATGATTAAACCCCAAACATCAAAAAATTACTCCAAAAAATCTCTATTCTAATATTGTATTTAATTTCACCAGCCTGATTACTCATTGCATACTTCATCTCCTTACATGGCTTTGTTTATGTACTAAACCTTGATTATAGTAAGATTTCTTATAAAACAAATTTCAGTGTGACACAGGTCCATCATGACCCAGTCTAAAGAGACCTATTTACTGGAAATTACCAAATGGATGCTATTATAATGAGAGTTCACTGATAACTTCAGTTCACATGATAATATAAGTTTCTGCTGCTCTTTCATTTTTCTGCACTTATATTTTTATGTTCAGTTATATATATATATATATATATATATATATATATATATCCTATTCTTTTGTCAGATAATTATTTGTCTGAGGCAAGTAGGGATAATGGAACCAGCATTGTATTTGGCAGCAATAGAACCTGGGTTTCAATCAGGACTTTGCTACTTACTATGTGTAGGGTTTAACCTCTCTGGGCCTCATTTTCTTCTTAACAATATGAGGGGGTTGGACTAAATGATTCATACATCTTCTCTAAAGTCTTCATTCTTCACTCTCCAGGACTATATGCAGACCCAAAAGACTTCTGACTGCTTGACTGCCCTGCTGAGTTCATGGTAACATTGAATTTGTGCTATTTTCTGCATTTGAAGGATTTTTCTTAAAGTGAATTGATTGAGTTCTATGCATTTCACCATCCTACATTTAGCAAAATATGTCTCTTTAAATAAGTGATTTTGGGCATATCAGAGTCCCTGCTGAGAAAGAAAAAAGAAAACTGATCCATAAAACTCATATTTCCAAATGAGATTTATTGAAGAATATTCTTTATAGCTGATCAAAACCTCAAGACGGCTGGATTTTGAAGATGCTGTAAGTACTTATCTATGCCTCTTGAGAGAGTGTTCCACTAACTGTCTGGGTGCCCCTAGTGTCATCATCATTTGAGATGAGGTGCAGCAGCAAATATAACTTATTTTCCCTTTTAATAAAGAATAGGTTCCATTTCTGATATGTATTAGTTTCATCAGTCTTCCTAAACGCCAAGGGGTATAGGCTAGTGATTGGTAGAGAAGCAAGTTTTTAATGTTACCACTATTCTTGGATCTTTGAACAGTGAAAGATTTTTGAAGGTAAAGGACAAAGAAAAGAAAAGAGAGAGAGTTTGGTTTTTCCCAGAGCCAAAAATGTACTAGGTCTGCTCTCACCAATCACAGGTTCTTAACTTTTTTTTTATTGTCACAGAGCCCTTTAACAGTCTAGTGAAGGCTGTTGACACCTCTCAGAATATCTTTTGCCTTCATGCATAATTGATACAAATGGTAAATTTAAATTAGAGATAAGAGAAAATAAATGTGATTTTTTCTCATCCAAGGTCATGGATCCCCCCAAAATATTTTAACTGGTGGACCTCAAGTTAAGGACCATAGTCATAGAGATGCCTGATGACAGCTAACATCTGAGGAACTTGCCCAGAGTCCATAGGTGGCCATTAATTTATAAGGGGCTTCATAATAAAAAAAGAGAAACAAAGATATCACTAAGTTTGGTTGTGATGTTAGCAAAGCTCTAACATCTAATGCTATAATTGCAATATCCTGATTAACATTGTCTCTGTGTTTTTTATTTAGTATATCATTTAGCTGGAGAATCTTGCATGAGCCAGCAGCCAAATCCTGAAGGTTAGAATAAGCCCTAAAATAGTCTTAACCTATCTTCACTCTCTTCCAACATTTTCATTGTGATCTTCCTCTTCCACTCTTTGGCCCCAGACCCTTTGGAGTCTACCAGAGGAAGCCTACTAAGCCCACCATTATTGAAATATTCTTTTCTCAAAGACTTCAAATAAAGTTTAATAAGAATACTTCTTTAGAGTGTGACCTGTTTAACCTAGATAAACATCTAAGCATTATTAGTTGCGCTAAGCCCAGGAAACTAAACTCTGATAGTAACTTCCTATCTAGTTTGAGAAATCACCAGGGTATTTCCGCATGTGAAAATGAAGTAGAGGATTTCAGGATTCAATGATAATTTAATACACAAAAGAACACTTGTTTCAATTATTCTAAGACAGGAAGACTTCAGTCAAAAATTCAAGTTAACTGAGAATCTGTGATGCATCAGACAGTGGCTAGGCTAAACTTACCTTTATACTTTCAATGAAAAGAATTTGTTATGCAAATTATTGTATAATCTACAAACAAGATTGCTGGGCCTGTGCAAACTACTATTATCAAGCATTTTAGCAATATCATAAAAGTAAATGGCTAATTGCAAACAGATATAGCATTTAAGCAGGTCCAATAACTACTTGGCACTACTTTATTAACCATCTGACCAAATTATTGAACTTTCAAAGAATGTATATTTCTTACTCTAAGGCATGAATAATTTATTTCTGGACAAGATTCCAGGGGTCTAAATGAGCTGAATATAAATTACTTCAATTTCTCACTTCACCTGATATATGTAATAATGGCAATCAAGTTATACCTAGTAACTCAATACTTCATGTAAAAAATGAAGATATTAGGACTAATTGCTATTTACTAGAATTCAGAGTGGTGTGGCTTGAGTATAACACTAAAGCTGGTCTGTGAATTACAATATGAATATGTGTCACAGGGACATAAAAAAGTTTGTTGCCTGAATCAATTCTCCTGTGCCATTTTCTCCCCTAAAGTTCAAAATGAGAAAAATCAAAGGTAAGGAGAGTTTAGTGGATGAGATGGTATTGTACTGAACAATGAAGATAAAAAGAAGAGGCAACTTATCAGATGCCTCCAAAGTCATCTGACCCAACATTTGTTGTTGTTGTTGTATCTAACATTTTGTGACCTCATTTGGGGTTTTCTTGGCAAATATTTTGAAGTGGTTTACCATTTCCTTCTCCACATCATTTTATAGATGAGGAATCTGAACAGAAATCCGTGCTATTATATCCAAAAGAAGATATCATTCAATTTCCTCTTGAGGACCTCAGAGACAGAGAATTTAGGATTTCATAAAACTTATTCCAGGGACTTCCAGGGTTAACATGGCTGCAGTTTAGACACAGGACTCTTCCTCTCCTCATCACACACAAATATAGACTACCTCAAAAGGCCAAAATAACCAAATTCAGATGAATGAAGGGTCTCTACATTAGGTCGCAACACTGAAGGTAGGTAGGATTTGGGCATTTCTACATTATAAAAGGGTGAAATAGCTCCCTCCAAAATGCAAACTGTTCAACCTTCCCCTACCCTACCTATGGAGCCAGGGTAGAGTCAGCAAGCTAGAATCAGTGGGTGAGGGGCACCTCTAGATCCTTGGCAGCTTACTAAAACCATGAGGAACCTTTCCCCTGAGAGCAGCTAGACCTAAGATCCCAGCAGGCCAAAGAGCACAGATCTTGAGCACAGAGATAGCACAGAGAGGAGGGGCACATACTAGAAGCCTTGGAAATTGGAGAGGTGGCCTCAGGCAAAAAGCATTCTCCTTAGATCCATACACAGAGAGCCTGCCCTCCTCACTCAGACTCCTGGCTATAAAAGGAAGGAAAACACAGTTTAGTGATGGCAAACAATGCCCAGAAAAAAACAACTTCTAAAGACCAAAAGGATCAAGAGGAAGGCTTTGAACCTGAATAAATTTTATGGAGAAAAAATATCCAGTCTACAGAAGAAAGAGCAGAGAACAAAAAACAATTAAATGCATCCAAACCTTCCAAAAAATACAACAGAAATTGGCCACAAAATCTTAAAGAATTTAAATCTGAGATTTTGAGAAAAATTGAGGAGTTTTAGCAATAAAAGTTGCAAATAGTACAAAAAGAAAATAACAGTCTAAAAGGCAGGAACTCCCAATTGGAGAAAGAAGTTCAGAAATCAAATGAAATGAAAAATAAATTGGAGTGCACAATTAAACATCTGGAAGGCATGAAAAGCAGGATAGACCAAGCCAAAATGGAAAATCAAAAGATTATAGAGGCAAACCACAATATTATAGTGGAAAACCAGTCTTTAAGGACCAGAAATGGGCAGCTAGAAACCAATGAGCTCACAAAACAGCAAGAATTAATAAAGCAAAGTCAAAAGACTGACAAAATACAAGGAAACATGAAATATCTCACTGAGAAGATGACAGATCATGAAAACCAGTCTAGAAGAGACAATTTGAGAATAATTGTTCTACCTAAAACCCCAGAAATGAACAGAAATCTTGACATCATACTACAAGAAATTATTCAAGAAACCTGCCTTGATATTCTTGAACAAGAGGGCAAAATAGATGCTGAAAGAATCTATAGATAACCCTCTACATTAAAACCTCAAAAGACAATCCCCAGGAATGTAATTGCCAAATTCAAGAGTTTCCAAGCTAAGTAGAAAATTTTGCAAGAAGTCAGAAAGAAAAAATTCAGATATCAAGGAGCACCAGTAAGGATTATGCAAAATCTGGCAGCTTCCACACTAAAGGAATATAAGGCTTAGAATATGATATTCAGAAAGATAAGAGAATTGGGTCTTCAACTAAGGATCACCTACTCATCAACACTGATTATATACTTCCAGGAGAAAGCATGGGCATTCAACAAAATAGAAGATTTCCAAGTATTTTTATGAAAAGAACAGAACTAAACAGAAAATTTGATATTATAAAACAAAAATCAAGAGAAACATGAAAAGGTAAATAACAAAGAGGGGGGTGAATTTGTTTTGTTTTTATTTAAATTTTGTTCTTTAAGAGCTTTAATAGGATCAAATTGCTTATATTAATACATGGGAAATGTTATTTATAACTCTCAAAAATTATATTCACTATTATAGTAATTAGAAGAATAATTAATAGGTAGAGATTGGGGTAATAAATGGTCTAAGATGATGTGTAAAAAAAAAAAGAAAAAGGGAAAGGGGAATAGAAGATAGCACCAAGAGAAACTTGAAGGAATAAGATAAATAGGACAATCTATATCACACAAAGATGCACATGAGAAGGGGAGGGGAAGAATACAGTTATAAAAAGGAGAGGAAGAGAGTGACAATAGGTAATACTTAAACTTTCTCTCAGTGGAATCAGTTCTGAGAGGGAAGAGCATCTAGATCTATTGGGATATCAAAATCTATCTTACCTTACAGGAAATTTGAGAGGAAAAAATCAAGGGGGGGGGGGAGATTGGGGCTGTGAGTACCAAAAGGGAGGGAAAGAGATGGGGAAGGGAATTTAATAGATCCTAAAGAAAAATAAAAGGGCAAGAAGAAGGGAGGAGGAGGAAAGGGAAGTAAAACAAGGGTTGAGATTAGAGGGACTGATTAAAAGAAAAATACTAGTGTATATGGAAATAGTGAAAGAAGAAAAGGCAGGCCTAGTAGAGCAAATCAAAGTGATGGGGAATACACAGGTGGAAATTATAACTCTGAATGTGAAAAAGATTAAATTACCCATAAAACGGAACCAAAATCCCACCATAATTTTCTATAAGAAACACACATGAGAAAGGAAGACCTACACAGGGTAAAGATGAAAGGCTGCAGCAAAATCTCTTGGGCATCAACTGAAAAAAAGAAAGCAGGAGTCACAATTATCATATCTGATGAAGACAAAGTGAAAATAGATCTGATTAAAAGATATAGGAAAGTGTAGAGGCCAGAGTGCAGGGGGTTAATATTAAAGGATTGGATAAGAGTTGTAAGAGTGTGGTTGCCAGGAATTATTACTCAATTCCAAATTATTTTTATGGTATATTTTTACAAGAGAAAAAGAGTGAAAGAAAATCAGAGACAGTAGATATTTACTTCAGCCTGCTCTGAACCAGGCAAGGCTTAAGAGGGTCAGCATAGGGGGCCTAGAGGTAAATTAAACAAGGGTTCTATCCACAAGACCTCCTTCAAGATGAGGGGCCTGTCCTGAGCCTAGTATCTCCAGACCAAGGCAGGGAAAGGAATCACCCTTTTTCACTCACCCATGAGGTAGTTCTAAGGAAAAATAGAAGCCGTCCAATGTCCTCATTCAGAGCTTCTCCAGGGTTAAGTTGAAGGCTCAAGTCCCTGTCACAGGAAGGTCTTGCCAATTATAAAGACCATTCCTTTTGTAATTTCCTATGCCTTCCTTCCATTTTATGTGGACCAATTACAGTTAAATCTTTGCTTAGGACTGCCCAGGGGGCAGTCAGTTGATTAAAATTCATCATTTACTATAGCACAAAGACCTCCCTATACTTAAGGATAAGTGGGGTATATACACTTCTGATGATTAAATATAAAAATGGGCAGGGGAGTATTAATCCTATCTTCCCAGAAAGTAATTATACCATGATAAAAGGCAGTATAGATAATAAGGAAATAGCAGTACTCAACATGAATGCACCAATTGGTATAGCATTCAGTTTTTTAAAGGAAAAATTATTGAAGCTTAAGGAGGAAATAGATATTAAAACTATATTAGTGGAAGAGCTGAACATGTATCTATCAGTTATAGATGAACCAAACCAAAAATAAATAAGAAGGAGGCGAGGGATATGAATGAAATCTTAGAAAAATTGGAGTTAAAATATATATGGAGGAAAATAAATAGGGACAAAAAGGAATGCACCTTTTCAGCAGCACATGTATGTTCAAAAAATTGATGATGTACTAAGGAGTAAAAGCATGACAAACATATGGAAAAAAGAAGAAATAATAAATACAACCTTTTTCAGATCATAATGCAATAAAAATAATAATTAGAAAGGATAAATGGAGAGACAACCAAAAATTAATTGAAATTTAAATAATATGATTCTCCAAAATCATTAGTTAAAGAACAAATCATAGAAAAAATTAATAATTTCATTGAAGAGAATGACAATGATGAGATATCCTATCAAAATCTATGGGATGCAGCAAAGCAGTACTAAGGGGGAAATTTATATCCTTGAGTGCATATATTAACAAATTAGGGAGGGCAGAGGTTAATGAATTGAGCACACCAATTTAAAAAACAAAAAAGAGAACAAATTTAAAACCTCCAGTTAAAAACTAAATTATAAATCCTAAAAAATTAAAGGAGAAATTAAGAAAATTGAAAATTTAAGAGCTATTGAATTAATAAATAAGATTAGAATCTAGTGCTATGAAAAAAAATAAAATAGGTAAAGTATTGGTTAATCTAATTAAAAAAGGAAAGAAGAAAACCAAATTAACAGTGTCCAAGATGAAAAGGGGGACCTCACCTGTAATGAAGAGGAAATTAAGGCAATCATTAAAAACTATTATGCCCAATTATATGGCAATAAATTTAGCAATCTAGATGATATGGATGAATATTTACAAAAATGTGAATAGCCTAGATTAACAGAAGAAGAAATAGAATACTCAAATAATCCCATATCAGAAAAAAAGAAATTGAACAAGCCATCAAAGAACTCCCAAGGAAAAAATTTCCAGGGCCAGATAAATTGACAAGTGAATACTACCAAGCATTCAACTACCAACTAATCACAATACCACACAAACTATTTGAAATAATAAGCAAAGAAGGTGTTTTACCAAATTCCTTTTATGACACAAATATGGTACCGATTGCAAAGCCAGGCAGATCAAAAATAGAGAAAGAAAACTTCTGACCAATCTCCTTAATGAACATAGATGCAATAATCTTAAATAAAATACTAGCAAATAAACTCCAGAGAGTGATCACAAGGGTTATTGACTATGATCAAGTGGGATTTATACCAGGAATGCAAGGATGGTTCAATATTAAGAAAATCATCCACTTAATTGACCATATCAACAAGCAAACCAACAAAAATCAAATGATTATCTCAATAGATGCAGAAAAAGCATTTGACAAAATACAGCACTCATTCCTATCGAAAACACATATAGGAATAAAAGGACCTTTCCTAAAAATAATAAACAGTATATATGTAAAACCATCAGCAAGCATCATCTGAAATGGGGATAAATTAGAAGCCTTTTCAATAGAATACCCATTATTACCTCTATTAATTAACATTGTACTAGAAACACTAGCAGTAGCAATTAGAGAAGAAAAAGAAATTGAAGACATTAAAATGGGCAACGAGGAGACCGAGCTATCGCTCTTTGCAGATGACATGATGACCTACTTAAAGAATACTAGAGAATCAACCAAAAATCTAGTAAAAATAATCAACAACTTTAGAGAAGTTGCAGAATACAAAATAAACCTACATAAATCATAAGCATCCCTATATATTTCCAACACATCCCTGTAGCAAGTGGTAGAAAGAGAAATTCCACTTAAAATCACCCTATACAATATAACATGCTTAGGAATCTATTTGTCAAGACAAACACAGGAATGATATGAACATAACTACAAACCACTTTCCACACAATTAAAACTAGATTAAGCAATTGGAAAAACATTGATTGCTCATGGGTAGGACGAGCTAACATAATAGAAATGATGGTTCTACCGAAATTAATTTACTGATTTATTGTCATATCTATCAAATTACCAACAAAAATTTTTACTAAATTAGAAAAAAATAAAATTCATTTGGAAGAAAAAAATCAAGAATATGATGGGAAATAATGAAAAAATGTGGAGGGGGGTCTAGCAGTACCATATCTTAAACTGTACTCTAAAGCAGTGGTCATCAAAACAATATGGTACTGACTAAGAGACAGGAGGGAGGAATAGACTTGACATAAATGACTTCAGCAAGACCATGTATGATAAACCCAAAGAGCCCAGCTTTGGGGACAAAAATCCACTCTGACAAAAACTGCTGGGAAAATTGGAAAACAGTATGGGAGACATTAGGTTTAGATCAACATCTCACACCCTACACCAAGATAAACTCTGAATGGGTGAATGACTTGAATAAAAGAAGGAAACTATAAGTAAAGTAGGTGAACACAGAATAGTATACTTTTCAGATCTTTGTGAAAGGAAAGATTTTAAGACCAAGCAAGAGTTGGAAAAAATACAAAATGTAAAACAAGTCATTTTGATTATATTAAAAACTAAAACATTTTTTGAACAAAGAAAATCAATGCAACCAAAATTAGATGGGAAGCAACAAATTGGGGAAAAAATCTTCATAACAAAAACCTCTGACGAAGTTCTAATTACTCAAATATATAAGGAGATAAATCAATTGTACAAAAAATCAAGCCATTCTCCAATTAATAAATGGGCAAGGGACATGAATCGACAATTTTC
This sequence comes from Monodelphis domestica, assembly GCF_027887165.1. Classification (NCBI taxonomy): domain Eukaryota; kingdom Metazoa; phylum Chordata; class Mammalia; order Didelphimorphia; family Didelphidae; genus Monodelphis; species Monodelphis domestica. The sequence goes on along the minus strand of NC_077227.1, from coordinate 129,282,784 downwards.
AGATAAAGAAATCAAAACTATTAATAAACACAATAAAAAATGTTCTAAATCTCTTATAATCAGAGAGATGCAAATCAAAACAACTCTGAGGTATCACCTCAAACCTAGCAGATTGACTAACATGATAGCAAAGTAAAGTAATAAATGGTGGACATAATTTGGACATTAATTCATTGCTGGTAGAGTTGTGAACTGATCCAACCATTCTGGAAGGCAATTTGGAACTATGAACAAAGGGAACCAAAAGACTGACTGCCCTTTGCTCCAGCCAAAGAGATAATAAGAAAAAAGACTTGTACAAGAATATTCATAGCCTTACTCTTTGTGGTAGCAAAACATTGGAAAATGAGGGGATGCCATCCAATTGGGGAATGGATGAACAAATTGTGGTTTATGTTTGGTGATGGAATACTATTGTGCTCAAAGAAATAAGTAGGAATTCCATGTGAACTGGAATAGCCTCCAGGAATTGATGCAGAGTGAAAGGAGCAGAACCTTGAGAACATTGTACACAGAGACTGATACTCTGTGGTACATTCAAATGTAATGGGCTTCTCTAGTAGTAGCAATGCAATGATCCAGAACAATTTGGAGGGACTTATGAGAAAGAATGCTATCCCCATTCAGAGGAAGAATTGTGGGAATAGAAACACAGAAGAAAAACAACTGCCTAATCACATGGGTTGATGGGGATATGATTGGGAATATAGACTCTAAATGATCTCCCTAGTTCAAATATCAACAATATGGAAATAGGTCTTGATCAATGACACATGTAAAACCCAGTGGAATTGTGTATCAGCTACAGGAGAGGATTGGTGGGAGAAGAGGACATGAATCTTGTAATCATGGAAAAATATTCCAAATTAACTAATTAAATAAATTTTTAAAAATAAAATAAACAAATAAATGAGACCTATTACATTTTTAAGCATCTCTCATTATTAAGAAGTTTTTCTTTTTATAAAACTGATATCTACCTCTCTGCAACTTGTACCCATTATTCCTGATTCCTTTTTCTGAGACCAAGTAAAAATTACCTAGTGTCCCGGTAATTAAGGATAACTCTCATGTATCCTCATATTCAGTCTTCTTTAAAAAAAATTAGATTGATTTTGACACACCAATGATAATCATTTATGTAACCCATAAAACTTGTATGAGGGATACAAACACACACACACACACACACACACACACACACACACATACACACACAATGATCATTTCTCTGACCTCCTGCCCCAAAGTAGCTTGAAGTCTACAAGGATAAGCATGTACACAGGTATAGGTATGGCCTGATTTGTGATGTGATAAGAAGTTGGGAGGGACTTCTGACTAGAGAATATCTATGACTTAGTAATTGAGTCCTACAGATATTCTGTTAGTACATAGCAACCAAATAAATAGATCTGGGTAAATTCCATAGGCAGTATTTGAACATATGTCTTAGTTGACCCTAATTCCTGCACTCATACATTTTGCCACAAAATGCCTTTACAGTTACACAGGCAGACAAAATATCAAGGTAAGATGTAAAGACATGAAGTCAAAACCTAGAAAAAATAAGCATACTAGCATTATTTGAGGAAGGAAGGAACACCTTTTTTTTTTAAGTTTGAAAAATGTTATTGAATTAAGTTAGAATATTTTTCAATTGTTACAAGATTCACTTTCTTTCCCTTCCCTACCCTAAACCCCCTCCTGTAGCTGACAGGCAATTCCACTGGGTTTTACATGTGTCACTGATCAAGACCTATTTTCATATTATTGATATTTTCACTAGGGTGATCATTTAAAATCTACATCCCCAATCATATCCCCATCAACCCATATGAACAAGCAGTTGTTTTTCAGCCGTGTTTCTGTTCTTACAGTAGGAAGAAGCATTATCAGTTAGAGAGATGGAAAGGCACGGGGAAGAATATTGAAAAGGAAACTATGCCTTGTTTTCCCATGCATTTGATTCCCAGACATGAAGTGATAGTATTCATTTAGTGAAGTAATTTTCATTATTTTCTGAGCTCTCTTCAAAAAAAGCAATTTTTTTTAATTTGTGAAAGAGAAATACCAATAGAAGGCACATACAAGTCAATAGGTCTTATTTTTTCTAATTAAAATTTCCTCCCTAAGTATTTAAAGAGATCAACCAAGCCAGCAAATAGTTCAAAGTGACAGGAGCTAGAGCCTCTTCCCAGAATGAACAAACAGGTGGAGAGTCATAGCCCTTCACTGATTCTGCTCCTTGCTTCCTACTTTGGACACCTGGTGGCAAAGACCATGAACTTCACTTCTCCTTGGGAAAGGAGTCAAGTTAATAGAATATAAATTGCATGCAGACTACCTTTGGAAATATTATTTATGACTCCAGAGTTGCTTTGTTTTTTAAGACCAAAAAAATCACTTGTTCATCAAGGCTATTTTTCACCAGCATGGACAAATTGGCAACATGAAATTTCTATGGTAGAATCAAACAAAAGATATTTTAGATGTGGAAAGATCCTTAGAAATCCACTGGTTATTCTATAATGGATAGAACACTGACTTTGGAGTTAAAGGACCTGAGTTCAAATCCCTTCTCAAATTGCTTGCTACCTGAGACTGCTAGGAATCAATGTCCAACTTCCTTGGGATTCATTTTCTTCATCTATAAAATGTTGAGTTGAGTATGATGAAATCCCTTCCAGCTCTAGATCCATGAACCTTGATCAAGGGTTCTTACTCTTACTCTTTAATATGTGTGTGTCTGTGGTGTGTGTGTGTGTGTGTGTGTGTGTGTGTGTGTGTGTGTTTGTGTGTGTGTGAAGGACTCCTCTGGCAGCCTTGTGAAGCCTCTGGACCGCTTCTCATATTATTAAATGCATAAAGTAAATCTACAACATTCAAAGTAAAACTAATTATATCATATTATTAAATGCATAAAGTAAATCTACAACATTCAAAATAAAACTAATTATATCAAAATGTAGTGATCAAAATGTATTTTTAAAAACCTTATAGACTCTAGGTTAAGAGGTTAAGAATCTCTTTCTTAGTCCAAACCTTATTTTACAGATAGGAAAACTGAGGTTCAGAGAGTTTGTGTGACTCTCCTCAGGGGCACACAGTTTTTGACAGGTGCCCCAAAAGAAGCCAGACTTCTTGTCTCAAAAACCAGTGTTATTTATATCTCACAATTTTCTTTAATAAAATTTAAGGGCATCATAGGATTCAGATTTGGAAGGGACTTTAGCAATCATCCAGTGCAATCCATCATTTTACACCTGAAAAATAAAACAACTGAGGCATAAGAGAGTGACATATATAAGGTCCTATAACGACATGTCCTACATAATTTTTGTTGACACTTCTGTTTTGGGGAAAAGTAATGGAATCCTAAGGTCACAATGTGATTTTAAATATTATCTTGATCAGGAATTAATTACTGAGGGAGAATCTGTGATTTTTAAAAATATTGTTATAATATAACTTGTTTCCTTTGTAATTTGATGTATTTTTGTGAAGTTACAAACTTTTTTTTTTTCTGAGAAGTCTATAGGCATCAGATTATCAAAGGGGTACATATAATATCCAAAAAAATGTATGAAGCCCTGATCATTTTCCCAATGAGACACTGGAAGCATAGAGAATTAGTGACAACTTCTCTAATGCTTAGTTTCCCCATAAACCAAATGGGAATGCTGATATTTAAAAATAGCTGGTATTTACATGGGACCTTACAAACATTATAATTATTTATATATGTTATCTCATTTGACAAAATGAATAAAGCTTTGAATTCATAGGCTTGCTATAAAGATAGTGACCACTGGATATTTGTTGAGTTTTTTTGTTTTGTTTTTTGCTTTTGAGAAACACAGCAATTGTGAGACACTCAATCAGTCTGAACTAATTTTTATGTCATAAGCCATGAGAAACTTATTTCCTCCCCCATTAAAAATACTCACCATTGAATGTCAGTGATTTGGCAGTCTCTGTATGAAATAATAATGTCTGACATTTCTTCAGCCCCTTTCATCCTAGCAAGGGTCACCCCTTGCACTTCAGTGACTCCCCAGAGAGATTCATGTGGAGGCATTGCTTCATCAAACTCTATTAGTGCCAAACTATCAAGAACATGCCATAGCAATTATTTCAGAGAGCTAGAAAAGAAATTGTCCATCCATCCATCCATGTGCAGGTTTGGTATCATGTAAAAGTGAACAACAATTTCAGATAAGGACCAGATCTCTTCCCTTCCTCCCCACAGCCCTTGGCATTCATTGAAAGGTTTCCCTGGTGTGACAGTTCCTCTATTCCTAAGCCCTGGAATCCAAGAAGCTACTAAAGTGATAAATCAATTATGAAATGGAAACCTCGATTACAGGCTGTCTGCTTAATTGTTTGACAAGTTAATTAATCTCCCAAGCAACCCGGCTGCAGTTCTCCCTGTAAATTGTGGGGAAATAACTATATCAGGTCCCTTAGGTCTTGGCAGTACAGTATCATAAAGACCCCTAGAAAACTACAAATAATAAGTAGTTAGTAGGGTCAATGCTTCTCTATAGGAATAAGTGGGAATGCTTCAGCTCCCGCCTGAAGGCAGTTTTGTCACTAATTATTTTGCTACCAACTAATTACAATCTGTACTTGTCTGTTTATTTGTTTGTTTTTATTTACTTTTGAAGAGACAAGTTTCTTTCTTTTACAAAAAAAAAAAAAAAAGATCTTATGATTCAGGGAGCCAGGACTTGCAGACTTAAAAAAAAAACAGTGATGTCAGCCTTATCCCTCCTGGGAAACAGCACAATTAACACTGCCATAGTAAATGATGTTGTACTTCCCCAAGGGAAAAAAAGAAAAAACATATAAGGCCATTTCTCTTGTGAAGTGTGGCACCTTGTACTTTCCTAGTTTCTCCCTCAGTCTCATACTGATGAGAAATTTCTCAGGAGATTTTATGGTGTCTTTAGGTCCCTCTGTAGAAGGAACGCTGCTGATACCAAACAGTTGCCAAAATTGCTGAATTCAGAATTTAGGCTGTACAGTGACTACCTAGACTGCTCTTGATAATAACACTGAATTTGTCAGAATAAGCAGTCTTGGATGTCATGGATCCATGCCAACTTAAAAGCTCCATAATCAAAGATAGAATACTTAAATATTCAGATGGAATTTTTTTAAAAAGGAAAGGCAGGATGTTATAGAGGACAAAAAACTGGTTCTGAAAAATTAAATTTGAACCTCCCATCTCTCTGATTCTTTTATTTATTTTAAGGGTGATTTTTAATTTTTATTTATTTAGTCAATTTAGAACATTATTCCTTAGTTACAAGAATCATATTATTTCCCTCTCTCCCCTCTCCCCACCCATCCCATAGTTGACACGCAATTTCATTGGGTATTACATGTCTCCTTAATCAAGGCCAATTTCCATCTTGTTGGTGTTTGCATTAGGATTTTCATTCACAGTCTACATCCCCAGCCATATCCCCTTGAATCATGTATTCAAGCAGTGGTTTTTCTTCTGTGTTTCTATTCCCACAGTTTTTCCTCTGAATGAGAATAGTGTTTTTTTCTCGTAGATCCTTCCAACTTGTTCAGGATCACTGCATTGCCACTAATGGAGAAGTTCATTACATTCAATTGTACCACAGTGTATCAGTCTCTGTGTACAATGTTCTCCTGGTTTTGCTCTTTTTGCTCTGCATCACTTCCTGGAGGTTGTTCCAGTTCCCATGGAATTCCTCTACTTTATTATTCCTTTGAGCACAATAGTAATCTATCACCAACATATACCACAATTGGTTCAGGCATTCCCCAATCGAAGGGCATCCCCTCATTTCCCAATTTTTGGTCACCACAAAGAGCACAGCTATGAATATTCTTGTACAAGTCTTTTTCTTTGTTATCTTTTTGGGGTACAAACCCAGCAGTGCTGTGGCTGGATCAAAGGGCAGACAGTGTTTTAGCTCCCTTTGGGCATAGTTCCAAATAGCCCTCAAGAATGGTTGGATCAATTCACAACTCCATCAGCATTGAATTATGGTCTCCACTTTGCCATATCCCCTCCAGCATTCATTACTTACTTTTGCTGTCATGTTGGCCAATCTGCTAGGTGTGAGGTGATACCTCAGAGTTGTTTTGATTTGCATCTCTGATCATAAGAGATTTAGAACACTTTTTCATGTGCTTATTAATAGTTTTGATTTCTTTAACTGAAAATTGCCTATTCATGTGCCTTGCCCATTTATCAATTGGAGAATGGCTTGATTTTTTGTATAATTGGTTTAACTCTTTATAAATTTGAATAACTAGATCTTTGTCAGAGGTCTTTGTTATGAAGATTGTTTCCCCAATTTGTTGCTTCCCTTCCCTTCTAATATTGGTTGCATTGTTTTTGTTTGTACAAAATCTTTTTAATTTGATGTATTCTAGATTATTTATTTTGCATTTGTTGTCTTTTCTTTACAAATGCTTGGAATTCATCTATTTTGTTAAATTACCATACTTGTCCCTGCAAGAATATAGTGTTTTTCTGAGTAACTGATTCTTGTTTGTAGACCTAGTTCCCTCACTTTCCACAATATCATATTCCATGCCTTTTTGTCTTCTCTATTTCTTCACTCACAGCACTCAATCATCCATCCCTCTGTTTATTTTTTCCTGACTGTTCTTGATACCTAGAATGCACTCTCTTTTATCTGTCTCATAGAGGCATTCTATTCCTTTAAAATCCTTCAAACACCATCTTCGGCATTAAGCTTTTTTTCTCATCCTTGAAACTGCTAGTGGCTTGCTTCCTTGTATCAATCTTTTTTGTATAGATTAGTATTTGTTAATTTTATATTGGTAACACATATCTTGCTAGGTGAAACTTCTGTCTCTCTATTAGAATGTAAGCTCTTTTTGTTTAGGAACTATTTCCTTGTATTTGAATGTTTGTTGTTTGACTGATCAAAGTGAAAATATAATAGCTTATAACTTATCAAATTCTATTTACTGTAAAGAATTATTATTTCTACTCAGCCAAAAGGGATCACTGTCACTTAAGAACTCTCATTGCAGGTTGTTTACCTCACTTAAACAGTTATCCTACATTTTATATTTTATTTATTTTGTGAATGCCCTAAAGGGAATTTATTGTCCTCCCCAACTTAACCTGACCTCCCAAACTTCTCTAGTTTTGTTGAGGGCACCAACCCTTTTTCCCATGTTCAAAACCTTAGAGACTTTGTTCACCTTTGTCCTTCATAAGCTACATATAATCAGTTCTTAATTTCCTTGGTTCTCCCCTTACTCCACCCTTCTTATTGTCCTTCATCTCATTATTCATTAACCTACTTCTAGTCCATACCTTTTGTCTTACTTCACTCAAATATTCTCCCAATATATCTCTTTGTTTCAACTCTATCCCTTTTCCAATTCATCATCCAAAAAGTTAGTAAATTAATATTCCTAAAAATGCAGTTTTTAACATATCACTGTCTTAAAATTTTTCTATGGCTCCCTGTGACCTGAAGGAGAGAATACAAACCTCTTAGACTACTATTTCAATTTATCTACTTCATGACCCCCTTGTGTTTCTCCAGACTTAGTTCAAGCAATCCTTTTTATACACTTTACACTTCCCCCCTCTAGTCATGCTGACTTACTTGGTATCCTTTGAACTCACTATTTGAACTCCAACATTTGGAATGTCCTTTCTTCTCACCTCTGCCTTTGAGAATTGAGGCTAAGTTTTCTCATAAGCTGCCTCCAATGAGAAGCATTTCCTATCTCCCTACTAGTGTACTCTCCTTTCTCAAATCATAATGAGTACAATAATTTACTTATCACATCCTTCCAAGTATTAATATAACTTCCTAACAGTCACATTTGTAGAAGGTAGTTAAAAAGAATTAATTTCACAGGGTTGGATGTTTTCCTTTTCTACTGTACTACACTTTCCTTTAGGATAGGAATCACATCTTGATAATTTTTTGCTTCTTTCTCAGTGCCTACCATAGTACCTTACATATAGTGAGTAGCTAATACATTTTTGTTGGATTTTAACTGTTAAATGGAAGTTAAATTGGGTGGTCAAATACAAGGTAACCTAGGAAACTTGTAACCGAGCTCAGAAATTAGAAAGATTATAACAAAAGGGAAAGGAAAAAAAGAGAGAAAATTATGAGGAAGTGACATATAACTTTGGTCTCATTCTAGTGTTTTGAATGGTCATCCTTGTCACTTGACACTCAACAAGGTTTCATGACATATTTTTGTCACATGCACTTAGACACTTCCTCAACTTTTATGAATGACATACTCTCTTGCTGACTTCTCACCTGTGACATACAAGGATAAATAATTTTAAAAACCTCCTATGAAGAGAAAATGTCAATATATAGGTTCATATCTTTACTTATCCAAGTTTTGTATCAAATGTGGGTCTGATTCATGACATTATTTGTGCTTTTTTATTTGCAACTAATTTGCAAATATAACACAGAATACACTGAAATACAGTTCTTGAAGAAATGATAATATATACACACACATCTCTCACAGTCAGATCCAAATGCTTCTATTCATTCCTATTTTCTTATTGTATATATTTTACAAGTTATACATTTCTTTACTTTGGTTCATACTCAGCATATGTACTTGATTTTTCTACAACTGCCCATCCCATGTATGAATTTACATTTGAGCCAAGACCTTCCCAAAATGTTCAATTTCATTCCCTTATGAGAGGAGTCCTATTCCCACCGGTGTTCTGCTTTGTCAAATCACCTCTTGGAAAGCTGTCATCTCCAGTTAGTGGGGATAATGGGATTATTCTATCTGTGTAATAATAACATGTTCAATTTTAAAGAAAAAACTCTGAAGCCACTTAAAAACTGCTGTTTGGTGCAGATGTATTATTTCAGTAATGAATAATCACTAAAGATATTATTCTGGATGCAGTTACCATGCAGTGATGTGAATAAAATGCATTAGATGGAAAATTGTATTTCAAGTAAATGTATGCACCGGTAGAAATGTATTACCACCCATCCATATGTATTAATTCTAAACCAAATGCCAACTAGAGTGCGTTTACATAGGTTTGAATGGCAGGCGGTTATTTGGAAGTAGAAGGAAATAGGTTTGGATCTGATCAAATGGACTGAGAAATGGGAGGGGGATAAGAGAGAGGGAGAGTAGAGGACAGGGTTTGTGGTTAAAAATGAACAGGTGAGTAGAACATCCCATCTGCCGAGACAGGCTTCAGGAACGTTCCCTCGGGCACCTCATTTGCTGTCGTTTTTCTTTGATTAAGACTAACTGATAGCTGTTGACATTTCTGAAGCATGAGTTCTGTTCCCTTTCTCACAAGCTGCATCTTCAAGCACTTTATTCAAAGGGAAGGAAAGGGAGAGAAAAACCAGCATTTCTCCCCAAGGTGGCTGCTTTGGCGGTTCATCTGGCTTTCTCATTCTTCTTCAGTGCACAAAAAGAGCAACTGTCATACTTGTCACTGGCAAGATGTGCTCATCCAAGTCTAAAATCTGCAATGGTTTCCTCATTAGCACACTGATACCACTGTCTGGTCCTTAAATGGGTTCACCTCCAGGGAGATAAGGGAGATGCTCCAGCCCTTTCCCTGCTGTCCTTGCATTCTCTCCAAAATAGTAGTAGCTATCTCCAGACAAATGACAAGCATCATTTTCCCCCTCCACAAGACAAGTGATTAGTATAGAGTTGAAAGAAGGACCTACGTAACCAGTTTAGAGTCAATAGAAATCTCATTCTTTTTTTTCAGCAGCTCCTTACTGGCTTCAGCCAGATAATAGATTCTTTGCTAGATCACATCTAAACTTATCATTGGGAACCTTGACAAGGTTTTCCTATATTCCACTTAAAGAATGCTATTTCAAGTATGAATAAGACATTTTTTCCTGATGATGCTGTGGCCACATGGCTTAGAATCTAAAATACTGGGTTTGGAGTCAGGAAAAACTCTCCCTAGCTCTTACTAACTATATTACATAGGCAAGCTATTTAATTTCCATGCGATTTTGATTTCTCCATACTTCTTAAACATTATGTCATTGACTGGTTGATCTATGTTGGTGGAGGAAGAATTCAGCATGCTTCCAATCATTTCTCAAACCTTCTTCTAGTATAATGAGACTGTAAAATATTTGGGGATTCTATAAGATAAGTGATATTCTATAATGGCTTCACCCAGTATGAAGACAAGTCTTACTTTTGTAGGCAACTGAGGTTATTACAAAGCAGGATATTTTTATTTTTAATCCATTGACTATCTGTTCTCTTTGAATTACCAAGATAAATATTCAATTCCTCCAGTCACCCTCTTTGTGCAGGTAGATAGAATTTCATGTTGAACTTGAAATCATTTCATAGTAAATATGCGTCAAAGAGTTCTTCATTTGAATATCAAATTCCTAATAATTCACTGTCTATTCTTTCTCTATTTACCTCCAAGATACAGTAATACAACTACTCCACATGTGTGATTTCCAAATGTAACTGTGGATTACCTGCTATCAGTTGTATTCTCTCAACACTCATCCATTGTGGACAATGGTGAAATTGTGTTTTCTGTGTACAAAGGTCACTTCTGAATGAAACTAAGACCTCCAACCAACTTGAAAGATCAAAGACAACCCCATTTCACTCAGAAGACTCCTATAGATCTTAAAATCATCCATTCCAACCAATTTACTATAGCACAAAACTTCAAAAGAATTTGTTAGGATATATGTTTAAGGAAAAAGTAAACAGCTATTAGTATGACAGGATCTATTTAGATAGATAGATAGATAGATAGATAGATAGATAGATAGAGATAGTGATATATAGAGACAGAGACCGAGGTGTGTGTATATATACATATCAATTTAGTAAGGAGCATTATCTATATTTAATGCTACACTGTACCCAGTATACCTAGCCAAATATATTGCTCTAATATTATCCATAGTCTCTTAAAATGGGCTCATAATACCTACAACTGGAAGGGATTTCAAACTTCAACCAGTATAATCTCCTCATAGAAAAAAAAAGGTCCAGAGAAGTAAAATAATATCCTCAATATCACATAATTATTTAGTGACAAGGCTAGGACACAAATTCATATCTTCTGACTCTGGAATCTAATGCTCTTTCAACTAGATTTCCTCCTTAGAGTAGAGTAATTAATATTTGTTCAAGAGGCAAAGTATCAGACCCCAGAGTTGTTGTGCAGTATATATTCAACATAGGACTAGATGGAGATCATTCAACCACTGGATTTTCTCTAATAGGCAAAAGACCATAGACTCATAGAATTAAAGATGAAAGAAAGAAATCATTCATTAAATCTACTCTCTTGATTTTACAGGTAATAAAATTGAAGTCAAAAAGGAAAGATGTCAGACTTTAGTCACATAGGTCAAGTTGAAGAAGAACAAGGAATTAAATTCAAGTTTCCTAACTCAAAATCTTGTGTCCTTGAGCTTAATTCAGCCCTTCTATTCCTAGGATAGAAAAATGTCTTTTTCCTTCCAAATTCTGGAATTCTTTTCTATACAACAAGGTTTAGGACCAATATGAGGATCTTATGGTCCCCTATAAAAGTAGCTCACTTCCTGACTAGAGAGAAACAAGTATTAATTTGCCTATTAAGACTTTCCTACAAATGAGTGTACAGGGAAAGTCAAATATAGAAAATCCCCAAGGGAAAACAGAGTTCACATTATATCTACTCATATTTCTACTGCCCTTATCACACCCTTCTCTCAAGTTAAAGACTATAGGCACTGCAAGAAGCTTGCTAAATTGTCACTTAACCCCAAGTGTACTGTTGTTCTAACATTATTAGACAGAGTAAACTGCTAGCTTAAAAGTTTCTGGGAATATTCCTTTGACTAAAAATGTAATGACTTAAATTCCCTCATTAGAAATTAATTACTTTGGGTCCTTCCAGTTTTTTTTAATCTTCTGTTCAATTAAAATACCCAGAAAATAATAACAAACCATTCTTAACTACTATGCAATTCAAGACCAAGTAGAGTGTATTGAAATGAGAAAGAAGAACATTAAACCTCACTCTATTACTATAATAGGCTCTTAATTGAGCTTCCCACCCACCCCCATTTTTCTCTTTTCTGACCCACCCTCTACAGAGCCACAAAAGTGATTTTAAAACAAATATTTATTTGTTACATTAAAGTACCAAGGTAACTTCCTCCCTCACTCCCCTACTCCCATTAAAGAAGCCACCTTTTGTATATTTGTCTGGCTTATTTCTGTTTGTAATTTCTCTGGAAGTATAAATACGCAAGTCATTCTTAATATAATAGCTCAGTTGCTGTATATAATGTTCTCTTGATTCTGCTCAGTTCATTCTTCATAACTTCATGTAGATCTTTTCATTTTTTTAGTTAACATATCCATCATTTCTTATGTGCAGTAATATTCCATCATAATCATATGCCACAACTTGTTTAACCATCCCCCAGTTGATGGGGATGCTTTCAATCTCCAGTTCTTTGCTACCACAAAGAAAACTGCTATAAAAGTGATTTTCTTAAAACAAGGGTCTGACCATGTCACTCCCCACTCTAGGACCAAATACAAACTTTTCCATTTTACTTTTAAAACTCTTTGTCACCTCTCCCCGACCTATATTTTCAGAATAGATAGATAGATAGATAGATAGATAGATAGATAGATAGATAGATAGATAGATAGGTGGATAAATGGATGGATGGATAGAAATAGAGACAGAGATGGAGATATTCTTCGTCTTCATACCTTCTCTCCATTTCCAGCCAAACTAGCCATCTTCTTGTTTCTCATACATAATCTTCTATCTACTCTCTCCATGCCTTTCCATTATCTCACATGCTTGAATTTATTTTGACTTCACCTTCATAGCATAGAATCCCAAATTTTCTTCACTGTTCCGCTTATATGCAACCTGCTATTTCCTGATCCATAGATATATAGATAGATATGGATGGATAGATAGATAGATAGATAGATATGGATATGGATAGATAGATATATAGATAGAAATTCACTCGTTCATTTATGTTATCCTGCAATGAACTACAGAGTGGCAGGAGATGTTTCATTTCTATCTTGGCAGCACTGAATGCAGTGCCTGCTGCAGAGTAAGCTGTTAATAAATGCCAGGTGATCAATCACATGGTTAACAGTATTGCCTGGTTCACAGCAGTATAGTTATATATATCAAGGATTTCTACTAAGTTCAGTGTATGTTGCCCTTACCCAATAACCACTTGAATAAGCCTAGTCTCACTACCACTGACTCCAAGCTTGCTAAGTATTCTGTGTACTTACAAGAAATTTTATTTCTTTCCTAGACTCTCATCCTCCTTCCACTCACTAGCTGGACATAATCTTTTTGTCAGCCACTCTATGTTAGCATCCTTGTTTATCCCTCAGCAACATAACCTAAGTTCCCTGATTATCTACTGTTACTACTCATTCAACAGTCAAATGTTCCCCACAAGGCCTGCAATTCATTCTCTCTCACTGTAGTTGGATGCCATAATGAAGATTATTTTTCCCTCTATTTGCTTCCCTCAGCTAATGGGCACAGCAGCCATAACAACCTGCCGACCTCGAGGAGAAACAGTGCTGAACTCAGTAATGAAATGGCTTGTATTTAAACCAATTTGCCTGCAGCCCCAGGCCCTACTGCTGCCTTTCTGGCAAGCACTCCATGCTTCCTGTGTCTGCTGTGTTCCCTAATGCCTACATCATGCTCTGGCGTGCCCAGTGATGATAATATGGGAGCCTATGCAACTGAATTCTCTCATTTGACTGGAGGCGAGAATCCCAACCCCCCCCCCCCCCCCGCCCCCAGACAATGGTTACTAAGTCAAATTGATATGAATTATAAAAGTGCACCTGAGGTGAGGAATCCTAACAGGCTATTCTGTAAGATAAAGGAGAATTGATCTTTGTACTTTGCCATATTTATATGAGAAATTATGAATCAAGATTCTACCAATGTTATATTATAAAAGAAAAAAATCTTGATCTCAATTCCAACTTTTAAGTATGGAGGAGAATGAATTCTCCTGGAAGCAAAAGGAAAGAAAAAAAAAGACCCTCCCACATGCTTGCTATAGAAGGGAAATGAGTATCTGCTACCTGAAATCTGACTAGGTCATTGGGATATATATATATATATATATATATATCAAAAGTTTAATTATATGTCATAGCTGTTTGTTTTTCTGACAATTTATACCAGTGTGGAGGAAATTAAAAACTGTTCTATAACTGATTTATATTATATATTGAGTATCTTTTCTACTCACCAATTTTGGAAGACCATACACATGAAATAAGTCCAAGATTTTCATAAGTGATTTTCCCCAAGATTTTAGGGTAAGTGTACAAAAATCCAGAGTATGAAAAAGTTTTGGAGAATTGAAATTTAGGAACCTCATAATATTAGACTAGAGAATGCTATGAAAATTTCTTCTGTACCTTATATTTTCTAGAGACAGGAAGATGTTTAAACATAAAAGTAACTCATTGTATTGTGTTTGAGGATGATAAATATGAGTGACTTGCATTTATATAGATTGTTGCAATTTTACAAAGCATTTTTCCTTGTAGTGATCCTCACAACAATTTTATGAGGCAAACAATACGTTTTTTATTCCAAATTTAAATAGAATGGAGACTCACAGAAATTCAAAGACTTGTCCAGGGTCATTCAGCTATTTTTGGACAGAGAGGGGGCTAGAATCCATATCTTCTGAATCCTATTGTCCATTTCCATAAGATATTCTCTGGGAAGAGAAGATAAAGGTCTAAACATTGTTACATTATTATGGAACCTCTTGAGAATAGTGGATAGAAGACATTGTTGTGATTACCTCTTATTCATTTAATTTATATTATAGTATACCATAAATGAGGTGCCATAGCTAAGACAATAACCTTATTTTTTTCAATAGTCTACAGATAGGTTAAATGTATTAAGATTACATGTAATAAGCACAAATCCTATACGCAATACTGAAATGGATCTGTGGGCCTGAATAATGTCTCTGAGGATACATTTGCCAATTCATTTACGCCTATCCATTTCTTCCCACAGGTTAACCATGAGGAATCCACCCAACATGCTAAGGACCTTACCTTGGCCAACATGAGGATACCAGGGAAGCACATGGACACAACGTCAACTATCCCTCCTATTGCTATTTGACCAGTTCATATTCTTTATCACACTAATAAAGATGAGCCTTTTCTTGTGTTTTATTTCATAGGTTCTGATCTTTAATAAGTTGCAATATACACCATGCTCCTCACCTTTGCCATCTGAATGTTACTACTTTTTAATTCTTTAAATATGATGTCCCACAACTCAAAGTCATAACACACCAGTAGGGTGCTGTTATTTTTAAATAGATCTTTGATACAGAGAAAAGTTTGGAATAGTCGAAATAGTTTTATAATTCGCTAAGGACAATTCATTATTACATTCACCTAATTAAAATTAATCAAACTCACTGTTCCTAACACATATGTGTATGTTTAGACATATATGTGCCTATACATGCATAAATACTCACAAATGGCATATGTGGATTAGATGAATGAAAAAACCAATATAGATGCTGATGAATGAGTTATATAGGCTGTCCCTCTAACTTCATGTCATAGTCTGGACAATAAATGTCCATATGCTTATATCTTCTGGCATAGATGATTAGGTTAAATTATTGAATTATATAGATGCCAGAATCCAGAAATATCCGCATTATTCTGGGTCTTTGTTCAAATAGCACAATGTCATCTACAAAAAGGATGACTTGGAAAATATGATCTACAAAGAATTTCTCTTTAATTTGTAATCTGTACTAAATATTCTCCATGATAGTAACAAATATGTTGGAAAATATGTATCCTCTTTTTTCTTTGTCTTGACTAAAAATGATGATAAAAGATTTGTTGAATTAGACTATTTCTATTGTTTATTATATTGTAATGAATCTTGAATGATTTTTGATATAGGCATGGAAGAAAGACATTGTTCAAGGAGAAACTTTAAGGCTCAATTTTATTTACTCCCAAGTTAACAGATTTCTTTGGCTCCCCACACTAAAATGAATTCATAACTTCTTGCAATAAATTTTATGAAAGTGAATGCTCAGATTACATCCAATGGGGTAGACATGCTCTTTGGTTCTCAAAGTCTGTACTAGTCAAGTGTAAGCTCTTGCAGGTTCTACCATGCTGGAAGGCCTTCAACTACAATCTTGGCAACAGAACTAGTCAGCTTTCCAAGGATTAGTCTAGCTACACACAGAAAGACTCATCAATCAATCAGACTAAGAAACAAGCTTTTATTATTTTTATTAAGTATTTACTATGTGCCAGGCACAGGGTATGACTGACAAGGAAGTCCACTCTATTTGAATATATATATATATATATATATATAATTTGCATAAATATATACATATATATGTATGTATTTAATGTTCTGCTATTGGAATTCTTTTGTCAATTTAGTAGCACATACAGACATTCTATAACTGGTTCTGGGTCTTGAACATATGGTTTATTAAAAATACAAAAACACATCTCAACTGACTTTATAGCTAAGACCTGGGGTGTATTCACAAGGCAATAATCAACTTAAGAGAAGTTCTGCCTCTTTCCTGCCTGGCCAGCACTCGACAAGGGGGATGCCATGGGCCTGCTATGTACTTCTGGGGAGGAGAGGAGCCTTGGACTCCCGCTCACTTGAATCTGACTTGAAAACATCAGTGTTTGGGTATGCTGTTGCTCTGTCTGTTCTGAGGATTGTCTTCTTACTTCTAGGTGATATAAGGAATAGCTCTGAGTCTGAGCTTCAAAAGGTGAGAATGGCAAGCCACAAGAGGTCTCAGAGTCAGAGTCCAAGCTGTCTTGCAACTTGCCAGTCCAGAAATAAGGGCCTGAGGAATGACCTGAGTAACACAGCATAGAAGTAGCGGAGATGGGCTCATCAGGAAGTTGTGTAACTTTTGGAAGTGAAATGAATGGGATTAATGCTCTGTAGAAATTATGTTAAAGCAGAGCCACAATGCCCAAAGGCTAAAATATTTTAATAGAAGTAGACCACCAGAGATTTTATGGGGAAAGAGAATGTTGCCACTTCAATTGTTGCTATTCCTTTGCAATAAATGTCCCTTTGTGAAAATTAATTGATCTTATTTGGTTAAATGAAATTGGGGCACAAGCTACTAACTGTGTAGGGGACGGAAGGGAACAGGAATTGGGACTCAAGCTGATAGCATTAAAGAAAGATACTCCCAACCCGGCAGTTGCCGTTGTTTAGTCATTTCAGTCATACCTGACTTGTTATGATCCAATTTGGAGTTTTTTTGGCAGAGATACAGGAGTAATTTACCATTTCCTTCTCCAACTCATTTCACAGATAAAAAATTGAGGCAAACACTTAAGTGATTTGCCCAAGGTGACCCAGCTAGTTAGTGTCTGAGGCCAGATTTGAACTTAGGTAGATGAGTCTTCCTGACTCCAGGAACAGCACTCTATCCACTAGCTGCCCATCAGTCACAGATGTATGTGTTAGTTACTCAAAATTATTATTGTTATTCAAATGTATCTAATTGATTGTTCATGATACCATTTGGGGTTTTCTTGGCTTTGTGATTGCCAATTGTCTTTTTCAATTCACTTGATAGCCTAGGAAACTGAGATAAACTAGATTAAGTGACTTGCCTCAGGTCATCAACTTGTAAATGTCTCAGGTTAGATTTAAACTGAGTTGTTTCTTACTTCAGGCTGTATTTTCTATTACACCACCTACCTGTCCCAAACTAGGTTGGGTGGCCAAAAACTCTCAGGGGAGGGTGTAGCAGGTTTCATTCTAGGAAAGTGAGTTAAGTATATAGTTACATAATGACAAAAGTTTAAGCAGTCTTTGGGATATTGCAAACATGCTACTCATAGCAACTCATGAAATAAAGCAAAATTACAAAATGTCCTCCAGTCCCATGTGATCCCTTCCACTTTAGTGACAGTATCATAGTAGCAGAAAATAGATTTTAAGAATCACAAAGATTTTAGATCTTCTATGAACCTGAAAGTCTTTTACATGCGTTAAGAAAATCAAAACCACAAATGCAGGATCGAGCACATGCTACTGGAATGCAGTTTCTATGAAAAGAAATGGAACCTAAAAGAATTTAAAAAATAAACTTCCTTTCCTTTTTTTCAAATTTTAAATTATTTATTTTTACCATTTTTTTAGTTCCCAATTCTCTCCCTTCCTCAAGTACCTTCCCTACCCAATGAGATTGCAAGCAATATGGTGTTAATTCCTTGTTTGAAATCATGCAAACATTTATTTATTAGGCATGCTGCAAAAAGAAAAAGAAAGAGAAAAATATATTAAGTATACTTTGTTTTGCCCTGAGAATTTCTCAGTTTTCTCTTTGGGGATAGATAGCATTCTTTTTTATCATGAACTCCTTGGAATTGTCTTATATGATTATATTGATCTTAGTGTGTAAACAGAATTTTGTACCCTTGGACTTCATCTCCCAAAATTCCTTTCTCTTCCTCCCTATATTATGTTCTCACATTGTATTGATAAAGTTGCGTGTAATTACTCCTCCCCACCCACCACCCCTTTCTCTCAGTCCTGCATGCATGGCCTGGAAATTTCTCTTTACTAAGGCTATCACTTTCCTCTACTTCAAGTTATTATTAATAAATCTTATAAAAATATAATACTTGGAGTACTGGATATTAATTTTTAATCTTACATTTCTAGCTACCACTTCAAGGAACAAATTCTCACATTTTTCCTAACAATAGGCTTTCAGTAAAGACAGTAAGTTTGCCTGGTGTTAGGGCTCCACCTACCACAAGAGCCAAGAGCTGGAGTTGCAGTGTCTCTCCATGTGCCCTGCACTCCCCTGGCTCTACTTCTGTTCCAGTTCCCACCTCTCCATGGAAGCTGAGCTACTGCTACTGCTACTGCTCCTGACTCTGCTGCTGTCTCTGCTGTTTTTGCCATCTCAGCCTTACCTCCTTCCCTGACCTCCTTACCACAGAAGTATGCTGGGTGGTCCGAGAGCTGTTTGAAAGCACCTTTTTGGACCTACATGGAGGGTGACATAAATCCTCTTTCCCCACCTCCAACTTGGGCTTCCAGCCTGCACTAGCTGCTTTTCAGAAGGGGAACAAAGCATGGAGCAGCACACCTGCACTTTCCAGCCCTACCCCCCTTCTAGCTTCCAAGCTGAATTTTTAAGCTGACCTTGGGCTCCTGGCTGAGAGAGTTACAACTGAGGATTTTTCACAGGGCAGGGTGGAGGGGGTTATGTCTCCTCCCTCTGCCACCTTTTCCACCTTGTAACCCAACATAACAGGAAGGACAGGTAGAAAATCAGTGGATTTTAAGTCAGAGTTTTAGGAAATTAGCCTCTGAATTTTTTTCTCTTTTTCTCCTGACAAAAAACACCAGGAGAAACCCATATTTCATATTCAAATACCCTATCGTTCTCCCTGGAGTTTTTGCCCATAGGGAAGATGGGAAGCGTTAGATCCCTTCTCCCAAAAATTCCTTGTGAAGCTTTTACTTCTAGCCATTGCATAACAGGGTAGCACCAACTACTGACAGGAAGAAGAGATTGCAAGCATGGCCCAGTGTCCTGCCTATCTCAAACAGCTTCCATTTCCAGAGAGCCTTACTGAGCTCATGCAGCTAACAGCTTTAGGATGTCTTTTCTTACTTCTGTTCCTAGAGGGATTTGTATTGATTTGATACTTTGCAGTTGATAGCTTGATCAATCCTAAGATTCAGTGGGGAGATTCAGTTCCCTATACCCCCTTGTCATTTTGCCCTGACCAGTTTCTGCTCCACACCCAATATGGGATTTGCCCAGTGGGTGTATGGGGAACCCCAGAGGTGTGACCAAATGAATCTAAATGGATGATGTTACTTGGGAAGGCAAGGAACCTTAATGAAATCTGGAGGTGAATTTTAAGCCTTTTCAAATTCCATTGCTTTATTGATGTTAACTCTTTCAGTTGTGTTTCCCTCCTAATAGTGAACAAGTCTTTATTGGAAGTGGAGAAAAGTGAAGAAAAATTCAATTCAATTCCTGTATCCTGTGACACTCAATGTATTTGCTGAATGTTTGCTTTAAAATTCAATTTTGTTTTTTAAGTTCACATATTAATCTGAACTATACTATTCTGTTACACTGATTCATTTTCAGTTGCTGTGTTTTGGCTATTAATTATATGTTTTATTACATTGTCTTTATTTGTACTTCCCCTATGACCAAACTGGAAAATAGTAGTAGTCTCTCGTTGTCCGAGAATGACTATTGTCTTTGTGCAGTTTCATCTATGGTGTACCCTCATGTGACTTTGAAGTCCAAAGGCTGAGGCGCAGAGTTTGTGGCATATGGGGCATGGGACGCCAGTTGATACTGGAGGTGCGGTTGCGGCCTGGTGTCGGCGTTCACGCGCAGCGGCAAGATGTCGACATCGCTCATCTTCAAAGGTGGTGGCAGCATGGTTAATGTGGGTACACCAGCTGCTTCTGACAGAGGCAGCGAGTTCTAGTTGCTTTGGTGTAATGCCAGCCCACTTCAAGTTGGACTTTAGCTGATCCTTGTATCTTTTCTTTGGTCAGCCTTGTTTCCTGAGTCCAGCTAACAGTTCACCATAGAATACCTTTCTTGGTATTCACTGTGGGTCCATGCGGATGACGTGTCCAGACCATCATAGCTGGGTTTTGAGGACCATGACTTCGATGCTGGTGGAGTTGGCTCTGTCAAGGACTTCCTTGTTGGTGATTTGGTCCTGCCATCGGATCCTCATGATTGACAGGAGAGAGTGTTGGTGGAATTGCTCCAGCTGTTTCATGTGCTTCCAGTACAGTGTCCATGTCTCACAACCATACAGGAGCGAATTGAGGACCACTGCATTATACACTTTGAGCTTCATTGCAGTGCTTACACCTCTGTGTTGGAGGACTTTGGAGCACAGTCGCCCGAGTGCCTGGCTGGCCTTTTGGATCCTGGCATTAATCTCGTGGTCTAGGGACCCATCATTGGCGATGATGCTGCCCAGGTACTTGAAAGTGTTGACGTTAGAAAGCTGCATGCCATCGCTTGTAATGCATGGCTGGTTTGTTGGCCTCCCTGGTGCAGGTTGGAACAGCACCTCTGTTTTGCTGAGGTTGATAGTCAGGCCAAACAGTTTTGATGCAGTAGAGAACCTGTCCACAGTGGTTTGAAGATGATTTTCTTGGTGGACCATGAAAGCACAGTCATCTGCGAAGAGAGCTTCCAGGATGAGTCTCTCTGGTGTCTTTGTTTTTGCAGTCAGGCGGCGAAGGTCGAATAGTGAGCCATCCTTCGGTATTTGATGTAGACGCCCAGATTTAGATCCATCACAGCATGTTGTAATACTTGGGTGAAGTATAGGTTGAATAGCACCAGTGCAAGGCCGCAGCCTTGTTTCACACCATTGGAGATGTTGAAGTGATCAGAAGTCTCTCCACCAGATAGGACTTTCCCTGTCATGTCGACATGAAAGAGCTGGATCAGTTTGACGAATTTTGCTGGGCAACCGAGCTTGCTGAGGATCACCCACAATGTGTCCCTGTTCACCATGTCGAATGCCTTTGTCAGGTCTATGAAGACAATGTAGAGATTCAGGTTCTGCTCAAGGCATTTTTCCTGCATTTGCCTCACCGTGAAGACCATGTCGATGGTGCTACGATCTGGTTGGAAGCCACATTGTGATTCAGGCAGGTTCTGCTCTGAAACAGATGACAGGAGTCTGTTGAGTATAACATGGGCGAGGATCTTTCCAGCAGTGGAGAGTAGTGAGATGCCTCTGTAGGTGTCACAGGCTGCTCGTGCGCCTTTATTCTTGTATAGGGCTACGATGGAGGCATCTCTGAGTTCTGGGGGCATGTCTTCCTCTTCCCATATGCTGGTCAGCACTATGTGGAATGCCTGGAATGCCTTTCCATTTAAGGCCTTGTACACCTCAGTTGGGATTCCGTCTTTACCGGGTATCTTGCCTGCACTCATTTGTTTAATGACTTTTTGGACTTCCTCTATTGAAGGAGGGAAATCAAGTTGTTCAATGGTGTGGTTTGGGGGGATCTGGTCAAGGGCACTTTGGTCGACTGAAGAAGGTCGGTTGAGAAGCTGACTGAAGTGTTCTTCCAACTGTTGCTGATGCTATATCATTGTAAAAGCCAATTTGAACAAACCCTTTTCAGTGGCAAAACCATAAGTTCTTATGGATGCTAGGTTTGCCACCAGATCCATTGAGGTCACATGTTGCCTAAATGGCCTTTTATTCCATTTTGCCTTTGTTATTTGTCACATAGATTATGATGGATGGACTCCATCAAACTGGTTACAACCTGTATACAACCTTTGGAGAATTTAATGTGCTAAATATCTCAATTGATTTTAAGGGATCTTCAGAAGTGATTTTTAGATATCTAATAGCATCCCTTACCCTGAATACTCATTTGCCTGCCTCTGAGTTGCTTGTAATAAGAGATAAGGGTCAATTTGTAGTAGAAGTGAAGTTCAATAGGACTGTTGTATTTTCCCATCTCTGCATTTATAAAAAATGTAATGGATGAGACATCTGAAGTGATTTTTACTATTTAGTCCTCAGTTCCACATTGAAATCAATGGGACATATTGGAGACAGGTCTTTTACACTGTTAGAGTCTCATTACAGAGGGATTTGGACCCCAAAAGGGAGCTTGGTTACCCTGAAATGGGTTATATCATCTGGGAGGTGTGAATGATTGTCCTGGAAAGCCTAGTAGCTTCTGAATGAGTTTTTATTTTTATCACTCTTTAGCTTACTTTATCCTTCCACCAGAATGATCTAAATTATTGCTAACATTTTAGATCCTAAAAGGTTTTCATCAGCAGAACAGAGGTTTGTGTTTTTTCTGGGCTCCTCCTCCAAATTTTGGAATGATGGTAGTAATAGACTTTGTTAAAAATATCTTCATCAAGGTTGAAAAATTGGCTAGATCTAGAGAACTTGTGACAAGCATCCATGAGTTCATAGATTTTTTAAATCTATAATTAAATCTATATAGCCACAGCAAGTGGCTAATAGAGACTCATGTGAATTCTAATGATAGTGGGTTTGTTTGCTATTGCCATTAGCTGGGCTATTATGATTTTGGGAATTTTGGAATTTCTTTGAATGTGCATTACCTGTTGTACTACTGTTTTATAAAGCTGTTACTTAGTGAAAATCATTTGCAATCACACTGTGTATCATGGCCAAGTTAAAAAAGAAATGGATCTCATTTTGGGGTTAGAACCCCTTGTATTCTACCTCTCCTTGGATAACATATTATAGCAACAATTATAAGATTATATATATATATATATATATATATATATATATATATATATTTGTTTTTGATACCTTTTTTTTTTAATTTTTCTTTCTCCTTGATGTGTAATATAGTATTTGAGGGATTTTTCCTCTTTTTTTTTTTTGATTCAAAGCACATCACCAGTATTAAGAGTTTTGTTTTGTTTTGTTTTGAATTTTACACTAGGGTAAGTTTAAAAGACTATAGAAACAGTGTCATTGTTTTTTTTAATTATGGGTCTTTGCATAATGATTGTGTCTGATTGCAGGAGGTAACACAAAAAGAGTCACTGCACAGTGCCAAGGAAGCACAAAGTTAACCTGCATAGTGCCATAGTCAAAGAGACCAACCAATCTTGGTTGGATTGATGACTTTCTGTTCCAAGACAAGAGTACTTGATCTTGCTTGAGTTCAAGTTTGTGGCTATTTGACATATGTTAGACACAGGACTTCCCCATCCCACACTTCTATCAAGCACCTCACTTTGGCTGCCATCCTGGCTTCCCTGTCCCTGAGAAAAGGTGAAATCAGACAAGGGAATGCTATTTACCAATTTTCTGCTAAAATCTAGTCCCTTTTCTTTCTTTCATAGTGTGTCAAATTTTCTGTGGTCCTGACTACTGATTGCATAAGTGCATAATTGCTACTATAGGCTTTTTGGACATAAATCACTCTAATCTGGCTCTAATTCAAGAATGTGTTACAGGCTTATTTTTCTTTTACTTCAAATTTTTACACATAAGAATTCAATATTTTATATTTCATCCAGAAGTTACTTTTTCTCTTTTATTTGGATTTTTTGATATTTTTGATTTTCTTTTGCCAATTGATTCATATAACTCAAAATTCAGGCATGTATCCCTCGGTCATGTCTGTGTCTGTCAATATCCTCCTCAGAGGGTAATATATTATTATACTATAATTCAAAGTTTAAATTCTTTTGACAATAATTTTAGGATAAGAAACTTGCTACCTCCCCAAACCAAGAAAATGAACTGTTTGGAGAAGATATCATGAAGATGCCTGCAGAAAACATAAACTGTGCCGCAAGATCCAGAGTAAACTTTGGGATATGGTGAAATTGAATTGTGGGGGGTTGAATACATTTGTTTTAAATGTACACTCTTATGACAAAGGGTATATAGAAATCATTGTTTTGTTTCTTACTCTCTTTCATTTCCCTCTTATCCCCCAAATTATTTTAATTTCCCTTTAGAAACTGCAATATTATATATACCTTTATTTAAAAATCTTTAAAGTTATAAGTTGGCTATGTTTAAATGATCCATTGGGGAGACTAGTCTCCCAAAGGATCACAGTATAAATAGAATTTTGTACCCTTGGACTTGATCTCCCAGAATCCCTTTTCCTTCATCCTGTAGTGGTCGATTTTAAAATCGACCACTACAGTCTTCATGTTACATTCTCACATTGTATTGATAAAGTTGTGTTGCTCTGCATTCTCTCATTCTCTCCCTTTCTCTCTCTGTCTGTCTCTCTTTCTCTCTGTCTGTGTGTCTGTCTGTGTGTCTGTCTGTCTGTCTGTCTGTCTGTCTCTCTCTCTCTCTCTTCTCTCTCTCTCTCTCTCTCTCTCTCTCTCTCTCTCTCTCTCTCTGTCTGTCTCTCCCATTTGTGTAGCTGGGAAACTCCTTTTACTAAGGCCATTACTTTCCGCTATTTCAGGTTATTATTAATAAATCTTATAAAAATATAATACTTGGAGTATTGGATATTAGTTTTTAATCTTACATTAGAAAGCCAAATATTGCACAGTTGTTTATCTTTTCTCTTTATGTATACACTGTTCTCCTGGTCCTGCTCACTTCACTTTGCATCAGTTCATAGAGGTCTTCCCAGGTTTTTCTGAAAGTATCTTGCTTGTCATTTCTTATACACAATAGTATTCCATCATGATTATATACTCCAACTTGTTCAGTCATTCCACTGTTGATCTGTATCTCCTCAGTTTTCAGTTCTTTGCCATCATAAAAAAAGCTGCTATAAGCATTTCTTTATATTTAAGTCTTTTTCCGTTTATCTCATCTTTTTAGGATACAGATCTACTAGTGGTTTTGCTAGGTCAAAGGGCATACAGTTTAATAGTCTTTTGAGTATAGTTTTGCATTTATTCCCAGAATTGCTACAGAATAATTCCAAACTAGTTCTCCACTTCACTAACACTTCATTAGTGTATCTATCTTTCCAGATTCTCTCCAACATTTGTCATTTCTGAGAGGTATGAAATGGTACCTTAAAGTTATTATAATTTGCATTTCCTTAATTAATAATGAAGGATACCTACTTGGCACAGTGGATAGAATGCTGGGCCCAAAGTCAAGAAGATTCATCTCCCTGAGTTCAAATCTGTTCTTAGACACTTTACCTAAGTGACCCTGGGCAAGTAATTTTACCTTGTTTACCTTAGTTTCCTCATTTTAAATTAGCTAGAGATGAAAATCGTAAACCACTACAGTATCTTTGAAAAGAAAACCTAAAATGGGTTCAAGAACAAATATATGTGACTGAACTGGCTGAAAAACAATAGACAAAAAACAAAAGTCAATAATCATTTAGAATATTTTATATGACTATAAATCATTTAGACTTCTTCTGAAAACTGCTTATTCACATTCTTTGAACATCTATATCAAATAGGGAATTACTTATTTGCTTTATAAATTTGACTCAGTTCACTTATACATTTGAGAAATAAAACCTTTATCAGAGAAACTCACTATTTTTATATTAATTCATTATCTATGGCAGCTTTCTGCAAAATGTACTTTTCCTGATTATCTCTTTAAAAAGGTATATTTTTCTCTTGTTTTTTTTTCTAAGACCATAATTTGTTCCCCTGCCTTTTTTTACTTTAGTTAAAGTAAAAGATATCTTACTCCAGACCTCTATTTTAACTCTGTTTATGTCTTTCTGTTTCATGTGTGTATTTGTGGTATATTGTTAGATTCTTGTTTCTTTTCCATTTTGCTATTTATGTCAGTTTTTAAGGGTAAGTTCATTCAGTGATTTTTTTACTAACTGTGTATTTCCTTCCATCCCATTTTCTTCTTTTTATCCTTCTCTTTCTCTTTTCACTTGGTACCTTCTCAAGAGTCCATTTTGCTTCTGACTACTGCCTCCTTTTATCTGTCTTCCCTTTTATCACCCCTCTGCATTTTTATTATTCCTTTCCCCTCCTTTTTGGAGATTTTAGTTAAGTTGTTGTCTCTCCTCCATATAGGCTCTGAGCAACCCCTTCTTCCTTTGTAGAGATATTTGTTTTTTATGTAGGAGAATTGGGGTACTCTGGATTAGAAACAGTATATATATATACTATCAGACTCTCTTGGTTTTTTAAATAGTTTTAGTGATTTCTTTCCTTCTTTCTTTTTTTCTACAAGTATAATGGTGGCCTGGGGGTGGGAGTGGGATTGGGAATAGAAGTTCTTTCCAGTGTACTCTTGTTAGAGCACACCCCATAGAAAGCTCAGGTTGTGACATAGTATATTTTGGGGCTCACTTCAATTTTGAACTTTTATATTGCATGGCAAACCATAGATGGATTTTAGTCCATTCCCAACTCTAACAGTGATAACCTAGTGCATCTGTCAAAAATGAGAAGCAGCTTCCCAGTGCTCTCTCTTCTTTTGACTTTTCTAGGTGGCTAGTAGTATTCTATGACTAAAGGGATGTGGGAGGGATATTGCTCTCTCCCATTCTCGCAGCATGACAACTAAAAATACAGTATCATTATTCAGTCATTTTTCAGTCATGTCCAACTTTTTGTGACTCTATTTGGGGGTTTCTTGACCATGATACTAAAGTGGTTTGTCTTTTCCTTCTCTAGCTCATTTTACAAAAGAAGAAATTAAGACAAATAGGCTTAAGTGACTTGCCCAGAGTCACACAGCTAGGAAGTATCTGAGGGAAGATTTGAACTCGGGAATTTAAATCTCCCTGATTCTAGGTCCAGTACCACCAACTGTAAACACATCATAGCCTAACACAAATTAAGGCTGGGCCTCAGTGTTTTCATTTCCAGGGCTAGTAGCAGCATAATTATCAGGAATGGGGAGAGAAGGAAATTAAGGTAGTATAAGAAATATGAATATACTTTCTTTAAAAAAAGATCAGAACTACTTTAGTGAACTTCATGATGTGATAATGGCGAGATATAGAAACCTCCCTAAAAAGCTATCATTAACTACAGCAAAAGAAGCACAATATCCAGCATGATCATAGAGAAACCTCTGATCTGCTCAGACCACAATATCATTTCATTCTAGACACCATTTTTCTGTAAAAATACAGACAAGTTGAATTGTGTCTAGAAGGTAGCATCCAAAACAATGAGAAGATTGGATGTCATGCAATTTTAGGATTATGCCAAAGTACTGGAGAAGTTTAACCTTGATGAGAGAGAGATCACTTGGATGGGGACACCAAAGCTGTCATCAAATGATTTAAGAGCTACTTTATGGAAGACAGATTAGACTTGCTTGATTTGGCCTCAGGAATAAGAGCTTTGAGCGACAAATAGGAGATAATAATAGGGAGACAGGTGAAGGCTCAAAGTAAAAATGAAAAAAAAATTCTCAGAATGTAGTGTATCTCCCATCATTTAGATTCTTCGAGCACGAATAGTACATAGACTTATTAGTGATGTTATTGTGGGAATTCCTGCATAGGCACAAGGAATCTTTGGTTCATCCCAGCTCTAAAACTATTATTTTTTAATGAGACCCATCCTGCTCTATAACTTCAGTGTTGCCTTGAGAAATACTTCCCTTTATCTCACACCAAGTATTTCATTTGTCATTCTTCCCCAGACATTTATCAATTTGATCAATTCTCTTTCCAGTTCCAGCCAGTCTCTTGGTTAAAACCACCTGAATAAGTCCCTATTGTGGACATTTTTCTTCCACACATCATATTTTAAAATTATTTTAGAATATCCTTTGAACTTTCTCAACTTGCCTAAGTTCTAATATAGTAAAGACCTAGCTGTGGGGTCCTGGACATATTCATGAATATCTCTGCAATGCATCTTGACCCCTCCCTACTCTGTCCAGCAAGAAGTTGATACTCAATGCACGTCCCAGAGGAAAAGGCCAGTAATTGGTTTTGCTGAGGGGACAACCTCAGAGATAAATGCCTGGTATGTAATCATTTACCTTCTTTCTGTGGCTCCTTCTCTGTCTTAGGTGCCAGATCATTGCTCATTGAATGAAACCTGGAATAGCTGAGATGCCACTGCAGTGACTGAGGGTCTGTCATAGCTGTCATGAAAAGCTCCCATTTGGAAAAGGCAAGTCATTTGGAAAGGGAAATTCTGCCTTCCCCTATTCAGACAGACAGGTTCAGAGCCCCCAAATCAACTTTTCCATCCTCTCCATAACTGTGCATTTTCTTTTTAGTTGTTATTGTAACATAACAAGAACACATTAAAAGGTACTATTGTGATATCAATTTTCCCGGAACACATATTTATCCACAATCAGGACATTCTATTCTCTTAGCAAGCCCATGTGCCTCAACTCTTTCTACAGCACCCTTAGTACTCATTTCTTTTAAGGAACTGTCTCAGACTAACCTCACCTAATTCTAGGCCATCTGTTTATCTATAGTTTGTATTATAGAATTGTAATATAGAATTCTGTTAAGACAAATATGATTGTAAGAAAAATCTCTACATTCAGAAAAAGAAAGAAAACCAATCTACAACAGATGGCCTGCATACTCAAAACAATGTTCAATCAACAAAATTCCACAGATACCACAAGTTTTAAAATCTTTATGTATATACTGTTGCAATACTTAACTCATGTTATTTTTGTTTGGAGAAACAGACACCAGCAAACAGACACAAACACAGACATAGACAGACAGATGCAGACACAGAAAGAGAGACAAATGCACTTACACCCAGTGTGACAGACAACAAGGTGAGACAGGCACAAACAGAATGACAAACACACAACAGACAGACCAAGAGAGAGTACAACAGATTCAAGGAGCACTGTTGATAGAGAGTATAGATAGACACACAGAGACATAAAAAAGAGAGAGAACAAACATGATGGAGACAGACAAGACCCAGAAAAGAGGAGAGAAAATCAGAGGAACAAGAACAGAGACAGATAGAGTCAGAAACAGGAAGGAGAGATATTACTAAATATGTGATTTGACTGGCACAAGGAACTCTTAGAGAGAAAACTTCCTCTAAAGATTGGCATGAACTGCAACTTGAAGTCTTAGAGTTACCAGAACACTGAGAGATCAAATGATTTTGCAGTCACAGAGTTAGGACTTAATCCCAAGCCTTCCTCATTCCAAAACTGGTTTCTATTCATTAATCCATGCTTATATTACTGTTGTTAAGTTCAAATAACATTCAGAACAGTCTCCTTTCTCAAGTCTCTCAATTCGAATTTATTCTCCATTCAGCTATCAAATTGATCTTTTCTAGACTAAATATGACCATATCACTCCCTTGCTCAATGAGCTCCATTGACTTCCTGTTACCTCTGTGATGGTATGTAAAGGTATTTGGTTTTGCTTTTGTTTGGGGGAAGGGCAGCAATCAAAGCTCTTTAAAACTTGCCCTATTCTTAGCTTTACATGTCCTGTTACACATTAGTCTCTTCCACTCAGTCAACTATCAAGTTCTCTTGGCTTACTTGCAATCTTCTAAACGTGAAAGTATTTCCACTTAAACACCCTTGCATTGGCAATATCCCATTCCTGGGAATGTTCTGCTTTCTCCCATTTGACTCTTTAAGTTTCTTGACTTCCTTTAAGATCCAGTTCAGAGAACACTTCTATAGGAAATCTTTTCTAGTCACTCAAGCAGATCATGCTTTCCCTTCTCAGACTACTGTCTACACTGTATCCTATATGTACTACATTGTTTTGTTTTGTTTTGTTTTTTGCTTTCCTTTCTTTTTTTCCCCCTTTTAAACGTTATTTTATTTGGTCATTTTCAAACATTATTCATTAGAAACAAAGACCATTTTCTTTTTCTCCCACCACCCCTCCCAATGGCGATGCATGCTTCCTCGGGGTATCACATGTGACCTCGGTCCGAACTCTTTTCCCATGTTGTTGGTATTTTCATTAAGGTGTTCATTTAGAGTCTTTCCTCAATCATATTCCCTCCACCCCCTGTAGTCAATCTGTTGCCTTTCCTCAGTGTTTTTACTCCCACCATTTGTCCCTGCTTGAGGGTAGTGTTTTTTTGTTCTCCTTGATCACTGCAGATTGTTCAAGATCACTGCATTGCCACTAATGGAGAAGTCTATTTCATTCAATTGTACCACAGTGTATCGGTGTCTGTGTACAATGTTCTCCTGGCTCTGCTTCTTTAACTCTGCATCAATTCCTGGAGGTTGTTCCAGTCTCCATGGAATTCCTCTACTTTATTATTCCTTTTAGCACAATAGTATTCCATCAACAACATATACCACAATTTGCTCAGCCATTCCCCAATTTAAGGGCATCCCCTCATTTTCCAATTTTTGCCACCACAAAGAGCGCAGCTATGAATATTCTTGTACAAGTCTTTTTGTCCATTATCTCTTTGGGGTACAGACCCAGCAGTGTTATGGCTGGATCAAAGGGCAGACAGTCTTTAATCGCCCTTTGGGCATAGTTCCAGATTGCCCCCCCCAGAATGGTTGGATCAATTCACAACTCCACCAGCTATGAATTAATGTCCCTACTTTTCCACATCCCCTCCAACATTCATTAATTTCCTTTGCTGTCATGTTAGCCAATCTGCTAGGTGTGAGGTGATACCTTGGTATTGTTTAGATTTGCATCTCTCTTATTATAAGAGATTTAGAACACTTTTTCATGTGCTTATTAATAGTTTTGATATCTTTGGCTGAAAACTGCCTGTTCATGTCCCTTGCCCATTTATCAATTGGAGAATATCTTGATTTTTTGTACAATTGATTTAGCTCTTTATAAATTTGAGTAATTAGACCTTTGTCAGAGGCTTTTGTTATGAAGATTGTTTCCCAATTTGTTGCTAACCTTCTGATTTTGGTTACATTGGTTTTGTTTGTACAAAAACTTTTTAATTTGATGTAATCAAAATTGTTTATTTTACATTTTGTGACTCTTTCTATGTCTTGCTTGGTTTTAAAGTCTTTCTCTTCCCACTTGACTGACATGTATGCTATTCTGTGTTCTCCTAATTTTCTTATAGTTTCCTTCTTTATGTTCAAGTCATTCACCCATTCTGAGTTTATCTTGGTGTAGGGTGTGAGGTGTTGATCCAAACCTAAACTCTCCCACACTGTCTTCCAGTTTTCCCAGCAGTTTTTGTCAAATAGTGGATTTTTTCCCCAAAAGCTAGGGTCTTTGGGTTTGTCATAGACTGTCTTGCTGAAGTCACTTACTCCAAGTCTATTCCACTGATCCTCCTTTCTGTCTCTTAGCCAGTACCAAATTGTTTTGATGACCACTGCTTTATAATATAGTTTGAGATCTGGGAGTGCAAGGCCACCTTCCTTTGTATTTTTTTTTCATTATTTCCCTGGATATCCTTGATCCTTTGTTCTTCCAAATGTACTTTATTATGTTTTTTTTTTCTAATTCAGTAAAAAAAAATTGGAAGTTCAATGGGTATGGCACTAAATAGATAGATAAGTTTGGATAGGATGGTCACTTTTATTATATTGGCTCATCCTACCCATGAGCAGTTAATGTTTTTTCCAATTACTCAAGTCTAGCTTTAGTTGTGTGGAGAGTGTTTTGTAGTTGTTTTCATATAGTTCCTGTGTTTCTCCGGAGATAGATTCCTATGTATTTTATTTTGTCTAAGGTGATTTTGAATGGGATTTCTCTTTCTAATCCTTGCTGCTGAGCTGTGCTGGAAATATATAGAAATGCTGAAGTCTTATGCAGGTTTATTTTGTATCCTGCAATTTTGGTAAAGTTGTTGGTTATTTCGACTAGCTTTTTGGTTGATTCTCTAGGATTCTTTAAATAGACCATCATATCATCCACAAAGAGTGATAACTTGGTCTCCTCCTTGCCTATTTTAATGCCTTCAATTTATTTTTCTTCTCTAATTGCTACTGATAGTGTTTCTAGTACAATGTTAAATAATAGAGGTGATCATTGGCATCCTTGTTTCACTCCTGATCTTATTGGGAATGCATCTAGTTTATCCCCATTGCAGATGATGTTAGCTGCTGTTTTTAGATATATACTGTTTATTATTTTTAGTATCGACTCTTCTATTCCTATGCTTTCTAGTGTTTTTAATAGGAATGGGTGTTGTATTTTATCAAAGGCTTTTTCTGCATCTATTGAGATAATTATGTGGTTCTTGTTGGTTTTCTTGTTGATGTGGTCAATTATGTGGATGGTTTTCCTAATATTGAACCAGCCCTTCATTCCTGGTATAAATCCTACTTGATCATAATGAATGACCCTCCTGATCACTTGCTGAAGTCTTTTTTTGTTTGTTTTTTTAAGTGTTTACTTCTTTTATTTTATTTAAATTTTTAATTTTATTGTCATGCAAAGCACACTTCCATATTGATCATTGTTGTAAAAGCACACTAATACATAATTAAAATAACCCAAAATAAAACCATAAATACACTGATGTGAAAGATGACTCCAACATTTCTTTCTCTGGATGTGGATAATATTTAATATCATAAGTTTTTCAGGATTGTCCCATGTCATTATATTGTTGAGCAGCCAAGTTTTCACAGATGGTCATCATCTAATATTGCTGTTACTGTGTACAACGTTCTCCCAGTTCTACTTATTTTGCTCTGCATCAGTTCCTGCAGATCTTTCCAGGTTTTTCTGAAATCATCTTGTTTATTATCACTTCTTAAAGCACAAGAGTATTCCATCACCAACATGTATTATAAGTTGTTCCCCAATTGATGAATATCCTCTCAATTTCCAATTCTTTACCATTACAAAAAGAGCTGCTACAAGTATTTTTATCCTTTCCCCTTTTTTATTATCTTTCTGAGACACAGACTCAGTAAACCATTCACTTCTTATTGGAAAAATGATATTTGCAACTCTTAATAATGTTATTACTAGGCTAATTCAAAAGAGTATACCTGGATAGAAGACTTGGGGTTGATTATGATAAGATGATCCTAAAAAATAAAATTGGGTAGGAAAAAGTAAAATGGAGCAAATTACCTCAAACAAAAGGGGCATGGATAAAAGAACTGTTACAGTGGAAGTGGGGAAAATGGAGAGTGGTAGTATGGGAACCTTAATCTTGTCAGAACTGGGTTAAAGAAAAAATAACATATATCTAGAAAGGTACAAAGGTCTTCTTAAATTAAGAAATATGAGGGAAAGAGGATAGGAAAAGGAAGAGATTCTTAGAAAAGTGTATGGATTAAAAAAGAAAAGGCAAGGGGATAGGATGAGAGGGACTCAGAAGAATATGCAAATTAGAGAGGCAGTGGTCAGTAGTAAATTAGTCTTCTAAAGTAGGATATGGGAGAGAGAGAGGAGAGAGAGAGGAGAGAGAGGAGAGAGAGAGAGAGAGAGAGAGAGAGAGAGAGAGAGAGAGAGAGAGAGAGAGAATGTGAATGTGAATATGAATATGAATGTGAAGGTGAAGTTGATGAACTCACCCATGAAACAGAAATGGATAGCAGCATGGATCAGGAACCATAATCCAATCATATGTTGTTTACAAGAAACACATTTAAGAATGAGAGACACATAGAATAAAGATAAAGGCCTGGAGTAGAATTTCTTATTACATCCTTTAATTCTGACCTTGTGAGTGTCTACCCACCTCATGTGTGTTTCTTGAAGACAACATATGGTAGAGTTTTGGATTCTAATTGATTTTTTTTGTTTATGTTTCATGGGTGAATTCATCCCATTCACATTCAAAGTAATGATTGTCACTTGTGGATTCCCTGGCATTTTAATATCCTCCCCTAATTCTGACCTTTCTTCTTTAGCTATAACCTTTTAAGCCAGTGATTTACTTTAAATAAGTCCCCCTAGTCCCCTCACTTGATAGGTTTCCCGTTCTAGCCCCTCACTTTTTGTTCCCTTCCCCTCCCCTGTCTCCTTCCCTCCCTTTTTGTGTTCCCTCCCCTCTACCCCCCCTTGGTTTTCCCTTCTCCCTTACCCTGTTGGATAAGATAGAATTCAAGATCTCAATGGATAAAGATGCTCTTCCTTCTCAGAGTTGATTTCACTGAGCATAAGGTTTAAGTAAAAACTCTTTTCCTCTCCTTATAGGAGAATTCTTCCCCTCCCCTTCCCATGTGTATCTTTGTGTGAGAAAGATTATTCTATTTAGTTTTTTTTTCTATTTCTTGGAGTATATCTTAGTACCAGCAATGATTCCCCCCTTTTTCTATCCAACCCCCCTTTCTCCATATTGTCTTGATGCCCCAAACTTTCCCTATGCATGATTCTTCTTATTACTCTAATGATGCATACGATTTTTGAGAGTTACAGATTACATTTTGCCCACATAATATATATAATTTGATATAAATGTAGTCCTTATAGAAGAGAGTTTGAATAAAAGAAAAAGATAACATTTTTCTCCTTTTCCCTTTCCTTCATATTTACCTTTTCAAGTTTCTCTTGCTCTTTGTGTTTGGATGTCAAAATTTCCACAGAGCTCTGGTCTTTTCTTTACAAATACTTGGAAATCTTGTATTTTGTTGAATGCCCATACTTTCCCCTGGAAGTATATAGTCAGTTTTGATGGATAGCTGATTCTTTGATGAAGACTTAGCTCTCTTGCTTTTCTGAATATCATATTCTATGCCTTATGGTCTTTCAGAGTGGAAATTGCTAGGTCGTGTGTGACCCTAATTAGTGTTCCTTTATATCTAAATTGTCTTTTTCTGGCTTCTTGTAAGATTTTTTTTTGCTTGGAAGCTTTGGAATTTGGCAATTACATTCCTGGGAGTTGTCTTTTGGGGATTTAGTGTAAAGGGTGTTCTGTGAACTCTTTCAATGCATATTTTCTCCCCTTGTTCTAGAATCTCTGGACAATTTTCTTTGATTATATCATGCATTATGATATCAAGATTACTGTTTATTTCTGGCTTTACTGGTAGACCAATTATTCTCAGATTGTCTCTCCTTCCGCTGTTTTCCAGGTCTGTCACCTTGTCAGTGAGATATTTTATGTTATCTTCTAATTCTTTAGTGTTTTGACTTTGCTTTATAAATTCTTGCTCTTTTGCAAGATCATTATCTTCCAGTTGTCTGAATCTGAACTTTAAAGACTGGTTTTATTTTTCAGTTTGGTCTGACCTGTTTTTTGAGGCTTTGAGCTATTTCTGCATTTGCATATTTTGGTCTCTCAGATTGCTGAGTTCCTTTTGCATTGTTTCCCATTTTTCCTGCCAGAAGGCTTCCATGTTTTTGATAATTTCCAATTTAAATTCTTCAAGAGCTTGTGGAGAATTTCCATTTCTTTTGGAAGGTTTTGGAGTATTTGTTTGTGTTTCCTCTTCTATCTCCTCTTTATTTTGTATTTGTGGTCCATAAAATGTATCCAAAGACACCCCCTTCTTCTTGCTTTTCTTGGTGTTTGGAGGCTGTTGCCCCCTTGTACTGTTTGCCATCTCTATGGTTTTTCTTCCCCTTTCCAATCAGAAATCGGAGTGAGTAGGGCTGGCTCTCAGTGTATGGGTTTGATGATCCAAGGCTTTAGCCCCAGGCAAATTGTCCATTCTTCACAGCTGCGCTGTCTTCCCGGGGAAGCCCAAGATCTGCCCTCCCCTGCCTGCTGGAGTTCCAGGTGTTACTGCTCTCAGTTCTCTCTGGCTGCTTCTCTACTGCCTTACTTCCACACTCTGAGCCTGCCACAACACTGTCCACAAGGTACCCCTGTGCCTTTGCCCGGCCCAAGGTTCCTGTCCTTTTGGGAGGCCCTGCACTCTAGGGGGAGAGGGGTGCTGGCCTCCCTGAGCTCTGAGGACTCCTGATGGGATTAGGTTCAACTGAGTTGGTCTTGATGTGTCTTGAGGCAAAAGCCTCTGGTGAGACTGTGATGGAAGGACCCAGCCATGGAAGGACCCAGCCATGGGGCTCCAGGCTCCCCCATCTCTCTCCCTACCATCTATGTTGGACGCCCCGAGCCTGGCCCAGGTTGCTTTCCAGGTGCACCCTTCTGAACAGCACCTTTGCTGGCCCAGAGGTGTAAACCTTAAAATTCCTTAGACTTATAAATGTTGGAAATTTCACCATTGGGAAATTTCATACTTGGAAATTTTCTTAGTGATAGTCTATTGGAATGTGAACACCATTGGCATGGGAGGTTCCTCCTCCTCCCTTCTTAAGATTACTTTAGGACACAAACCTTTTGCTGAACAATGGAAAGGACTTTGACCTATGCTTAAGCATAGAACAGGAATTTCTTTGAGTCATGATTGATTTTAGAATTGATACAATGGAGATACTTGGAATCAATCTTCACCCTACTCAGTCCTAACAGGATTGAGGAAGGGCTGCAGCATAGATCAACATTTAATTATTCCAATCTCTACCCTACTCAGGTTAACAGGATTTAGGAAGGGTTGTAGCAAAGGATCAAAGATTTAATTATTTGAAAATATGACCTTCAACAGACATGTGCAAAGCCAGAGACCTCTGGGCGGTCCTGGGTTAAGCTAGAGCCTCCATTGGCACAGGGAAATTGATGGACAGTGATTGGTAGATGTGAGAACTGAGGGGAGGGAACTTGGATGGTTTCCTTAAAGATAGAGGGGTCTGAAGACTCAGGAGGGGAGTTGAGGAGTTGGTCTGAGTGGTTGGAGTGTGCTCTGAGAAGCTTGCTCTGAAGGAAGCTGAAGGTGGGGGCCTTTGAGACTGTTTCTCCATTTTGGTCACGTGAGTAATAGGGACTGATCTCATTTCTTTGCCCCAGCTATCTAAGGGCTTGGGCCCTTTGGCCCAGCCTAAAGAGAGGGGGTATTTAAGCCCTATTCCCTTCTCTCCCCTTTCTCTCTCTCTATCTCTAATTCCTTTCTTCCTCCTGTTTGTAATTAAACTTTATAAAAGGTGACGGGTGACTTGAGTTTTCATTTAGGAATTACATAGCTGAATTCCTTGGCGACCTTAAATTAATATATATCAGTCTTTTAAAGTGATTTCCTTGTCACATTGTGGCTGACCACACGGGAGTCTAAAGAATCCTCTCAATAAACTTCTTAAATTCCTTGCCTTTTTACTATACCGTCTCACCACTTAGTCCCTTTTTTTTTTTTAACAAAAAACTTGGCTTAAAAACACAGCTGCTACAACACGTGAGTATAAAAAACTTTTTCTCTCTTCTCTTTTCTCCTTAAGTTAAATTGGAATCAGCAGTTTTTTCTTTTTCTTCCCTTTAATCTTAAGGGACAGCTGGGTAGCTCAGCGGATTGAGAGCCAGGCCTAGAGACAGAAGGTCCTGGGTTCAAATAGGACCTTGGATACTTCCCAGCTGTGTGACTCTGATAGACAGAAAACAGCTGTTTTAAATCTCAGCAACAGGACTCTAAAGTCCTGGCTGGAAGAGCTGTTTCTAAATATCCTTTCCCTTAAGGAACAACTTCCTGGATTAGAAAAAAAAAAGACCTTATGGAAAGTTTGTGGCTTTGCCCTGCTCCCCACGTGTTTTGTGAAATTACAAAATATATATAAAAAAATGAGTACTACATTCTTTGACAATTATATGGCAGCTGAAGAAGTAGGGGCATTGAGGAATGCAGGATACCTCCAAATTTTTATATTAATAGGTACTGTCATTTTTGTACTCCTCAATACTATATTTAGAGATGCTAAAATAAAAAAAATGAGGATAAAATAGAAAATATTGAGGATAAAATAGAAAAAATTGAGGATAAAATAGGAAATATTGAGGACAAAATAGGAAATATTGAGGATAAAATGGGAAATATGGAGGATAAAATAGGAAAAATTGAGGATAAAATGCAAGCCCAATTAGAAGATCTAAAAAGTTTCTTACAGGATCAATTGGCAAACAACCACTCTACCAGAAACAGACCTGTTTCTGAACTTTTGAATGAGGAAATTTCCTTCCCTGAAATAGAGACGGAAAACACCTTCCCTATAGCCCAGTTAACAGACTGCTTCTCTCGTGTAGTGCAAATCTTGTCTGAATTTAATCCCCAAAACCCTTCCCCTGCAATCCCAGTTTCTCATGTTCCTTCTCCTACAGAAAACCAAATTCCAATGCAAGGGAGATGTTGTCCTCCTACAGAAACCTGTCCTTGTCAAACTGACCCACAGGTACAAAATTCAACTAGAGGCCTGTTTCCTCTAAGAGAAGTACCTGAAATAGGACGGAATGGGGATGTGGTGGCTTTAAGACATAGGATACCGTTTACTCCCCAAGAAATAATTGTCACAGAGGTTCCTTTCCTTTTGGGAGGTCCTGCACTTTAAGGGGGATGGGGTCCTGGCCTCCCTGAGCTCTGAGTCCTGATGGGATTAGGTTTAACTGGGTTGGTCTGGATGTTCCCCAAAGCAAAAGCTTCTGGTGAGACTCCAATGGAAGTACCCAGCCACACAGTCCTCAGTCTCTCCAGCTGCTTCCCTGCCATCTGCGTTGCACACCCTGAGCCTGGCCCAGGTTGCTTTCAAGGTGCACCCTTCAGAACAGCACCTTTGAGGCCCTGAGGTTCCCGCTGCTGCTGGGGGCTCAGCACTCTGGGTTGGAGGGGAGGGGTCCTGGGACCTTCTTTCTGCCTTCCCCTTAGACCCAAGTGTTCTTGGATACCGGCTTTTGGGGGACCTACTTTTTGATTTGAGTCCAGAGGGAGGGTTTCCTGGCTCTGTTCTGTTGTTAAGTTTGAATTTCCATCCCCTAGGAGCATTCAGTTTATGATCGGTAAGGAAGGGTTTTCAGAGGTCTGAACTTTTGCTGCTTCTAAGCTGCCATCTTGACCGAAAGTCTCTCTGCTGAAGTCTTTTTGCTAGTATCCTGTTTAAGATTTTTGCCTCTATGTTCATTAGGGAGATTTGTCTGCAGTTTTCTTTCTTCGTTTTTGACCTTCCTAGCTTTGGAATCAGTACCATGTTTGTGTCATGAAAGGAAGTTGGTAGAACTCCCTCTTTGCTTATTATGTTAAATAGTTTGTATAGTATTGGGATTAGCTGTTCTTTGAATGTTTGATAGAATTTACTTGTGAATCCATCAGGCCCTGGGGGGTTTTTCTTAGGAAGTTCTTTGATGGACTGTTGGATTTCTTTTTCTGATATGGGATTATTTAAAAATTCTATTTCTTCTTCTGTTAGTCTAGGCAATTTTTATTTTTGTAAGAATTCGTCCATATCACCTAGATTGGTATATTTATTGCCATATAATTGGGCAAAGAAGTTTTTAATGATTGCCTTAATTTCCATCTATGATACTGTTAATTTGCTTTTCTTCTCATTTTTTTAATTAGATTGACCAGTACTTTGTCTATTTTGTTTGTTTTTTCAAAGTACCAGCTTTTTTGTCTTATTTATTAGTTCAATAGTTCTGTCACTTTCAATTTTATTAATTCCTCCCTAAATTTTTAGAATTACTAATTTGGTTTTCTTCTGGGGGGTTTTAATTTGTTCACTTTCAAGTTTTTTTTTTGATTTGCATGTCCAATTCTTTGATCTCTGCCCTCCCTAATTTGTTAATATATGCACTCAGGGATATGAATTTCCCTCTGAGTACTGCGTTGGCTGCATCCCATAAGGTTGGAAAGGATGTTTCACCATTGTCATTTTCCTCAATGAAATTATTAATTGTTTCTATGATTTGTTCTCTAACTAACCGATTTTGGAGCATCATATTATTTAATTTCCAATTGATTTTTTACTTTGCTCTCCATGTACCCTTACTGGTCATTATTTTTATTGCCTTATGATCTGAAGAGGTTGCATTAATTAATTCTGCTTTTCTGCATTTGCATGCCATGTTTTTATGACCTAGTGTATGGTCAATCTTTGTGAATGTGCCATGTGTTGCTGAAAAGAAGGAGTATTCCTTTTTATCCCTATTTATTTTTCTCCATATATCTATTAACTCTATTTTTTTCTAAGATTTAATTCACCTCTTTTGCCTCTTTTTTATTTATATTTTTATTTGATTTATCTAAATTTGATAGTGGTTGGTTCAGATCTCCCACTAGTATAGTTTTATTATCTATTCCCCCCTTCAATTCTAGTAGTTTCTCCATTAGAAATTTGGGTGCTATACCATTTGGTGCATACATGTTGATTAGTAAAATTTCCTCATTTTTCTATACTCCCTTTTATCAGGATGTATTTACCTTCCCTATCCCTTTTAATCAGGTCTATTTTTGCTTTGGCTTTGTCAGATATCATGATTGCTACTCCTGCCTTCTTTCTGTAAGTTGAGGCCCAATAGGTCTTACTCCAACCTTTAATTCTGACCTTGTGAGTATCTACCCATCTGATGTGTGTTTCTTGAAGACAACATATGGTAGGGTTTTGGATTCTAAACCATTCTGCTATTTGTCTACATTTTATGGGTGAGTTCATCCCATTCACCATTCACATTCAATGTTATGATTGTCATTTGTGAATTTCCCGGCATTTTGATATCCTCCCCTTATCCTGACCTTTCTTCTTTTATTATAACCTTTTAAACCAGTGATTTACTTTAAATCAGTCCCCCTAGTCCCCTCCCTTATTATGCTTCCTTTTCTGGCCCCTCCCTTTTTGTTCCCTTCCCCTCCCTGTACCACATTGTTTATAGGTTTTCCCTCCCTATAAAAGGTAAACTTCTTCACAGTAGCTTTTATCTTAGCAACCAACAAGTGCAAATTAAGGGAGTGGCCACCTTTTCAGGAAGAGTTAGACAAATTTTGGTAATGTGAGGGAATATTACTGCACCATAAAAAATGATGAAATGGCCAGTTTCTGAGGAAACTGGGAATCAAACTGAACAGAACTAGGATAATTTGTATAATACCAATAATATTATATAGACAAAAGACTTTGATAGTCTTTAGAATTTTGATAAATGAAAAAATGAACCATAAATCCTGAGGACTGAAGACTAATAATGCTTATCACCTTCTGTGAGAGAGATTATAGGCTTAAAATGCAGAATTAATTATATGTTTTTAGACAAGTTCAATGTACAAATTAGTTTTATTTTCTGGACTGTACATATGGATTTTTTTTTCCTTTTGAATTGTTTAATGAGGGTAGTAGGAGTAGAAACTATTAAATGTTTGTAAAATAAATAAATACAAGTATGCCTGTTTATATACATAGACAGCACGAATAGAGAGAGAGAGAGAGAGAGAGAGAGAGAGAGAGAGAGAGAGAGAGAGAGAGAGAGAGAGAGAGAGAGAGAGAGAGAGAGAGAGCTGGATAACTCCTTTAGAGCAAGGATTGTGTTCTTATCTTTTTTGTGGCTAAATTCTTAGCACAGTTCCTGACACTTAAATATTTGACATCTGACAGATTAAATATCAAAATTCATTAGTCCATTCCTATAACCTGTTGAGAAAGATTCAGACTTTCTCAGCTGGTTTTCAGAATTCTCCCTCTTTTCCAGACTTACCTCATATTATTCTTCACCATTTGTCCTATATTCTCCAGAAAAATAGAACTGCTTTCTGCTTACAGAATTTACCCTGGTGTATTTCTATTTCTTTGTTCAAACTTCTTCTATACAGAAGATATTCTGTCTTCCTTTCTTTTCCTGTTGAATCTCTGCCTCTTCTAGAAAGCCCAGATCAAATTTTGCCATTTCCATGGTTCCCCTAAAAGTAAGAAGTCACCTGCCTTACTCATGCATCTCACCTAATATTATAGTTCTGCATAAATCTGAAACATTTACTATTTTATATAGTAATTTTCTATATATATATATATGTATAAATATGTATATATATGTATATACATATATATATACACCTCATCCTTCTACTAAACATGTCAGCTCTATGAAGGTAGAAACTGTTTAAAAAGCATATCTTATTATTCACAGTATGGTATTTATTAAGTGTGTCTAATTTTATTGATGTTAGGCAATGAAAAGTTTTGAAATTTTTTTAAAAGAACAATTTAATGTTCAATTTGGGGTACTGGGAAGGTGACCATAGTAAGAATATGAATTTCATGATTCTATGAATGAGGGCAAGTCAAAGTTAGGAGACTAGAGGGAGATATAGGAAAACAACATAATAATATAAGGAAGAGATAATGAACATTTGAACCACATTTAGTAATGGTAGATAGGAAATGAATTTTAAAGATTACTTCAGAAATAGAAACAGAGGAATTTGTAGAGTGAGAGAGAAGGAAGTATCAAAGCATAGTTACTCAGAATTTGCATGCCTAAGAGAATGGTGGTAGGTACTATTAACAGAAACAGAAGTTTAGAACAAAGTTATGTAGTTAAGGGGAAAATAGCTGAATTCATCCATGAGTCTATGTAATGATAAAACCTTTACTATTGACAGGCTATCAAAACCACACCACTCCAAAGGTTGGCCTTTCTCTAGAAAACAGTAGAAATCACACCAATCCTGCAAGGTCCAAGTCAGGAGTCATTTTGAAAATTATTTCTCTTGCCTCCTATTTGTAATAATATTTTTTTAAATCCCTTCTTTGCAATTTATCACATTCTTCTTTACATCAGTTATTTATATGCATTACATACCCCTACCTTAGACTTTAACCTACTTGAGGTAAGAAAGTGATTTTTTTATGTTTGTTTCCCAAAAATATAACATAAGGTCTTGTATATAATGGCACTAAAGACTGCATTAAATCAAATTACTCAAGGTTAAATGGTCAGTACATGACCTTTCAGAAGCTGGATTTTCCAATCTCATTGGGTGTTCTTTCTACTACATCTTGCTATTAAATACTTATCTGTCACTTGTCCATGGCAATATCTATCTCTGAGCCATCTCTTTGGAGATTCTTGCAAGGTCTGAAAAGGGCACATTTTACCATGCTTGAAAGGAGAAACGTTATGAAATCTCTTAAGTTTTTCTCCTAAAGTGAAGGTTTTCTTTTAATAGAGCAATTTCATGTTCAATTCTATATACTAGGAAGGTTACCATGGTAAAGCTTTGAATTTTATGATTCTCTGAGTGAGGGGATGTCAAGGGATGGGGACATGAGGCAGGGAGATATGTAGGAGACCTCTGCATTAATAAATACAAGGAAGAGATAATGAAAGCCTGAACCACAATGTAGTAATGGTAGAGAGGAAATTCATTTGACAAATTATTTCATAAATAGGAACAGAGACTTGTAGACTGAGAGTTACTTTCATATTGTGGAAAGGAAAATTGAGGCAAGTTTTGGACTTTCTGCCACTCAGATGGAACCAATAATAGTTGGAATGACAGTTGGTGGGGTGA
The DNA here is from genome assembly GCF_027887165.1 of Monodelphis domestica. Taxonomy (NCBI): domain Eukaryota; kingdom Metazoa; phylum Chordata; class Mammalia; order Didelphimorphia; family Didelphidae; genus Monodelphis; species Monodelphis domestica. Next base: position 129,238,999 of record NC_077227.1, on the reverse strand, counting down.
GGAGAACATGGAGAGTGACAGTTGCTCTCAAAGGACTCTCTTTCCTGTCCCACAGACTGGAAGGAGCCTCCTTCCCTGTCTCGGGATAGAAGTAGCTCTATTCCTGGATCTTTCCCAACTGTGTGCTCTACCTGGATTCCTATGATCACATCATCGGACAAAAGGATTTAAGGGGAGCAGTTTGAACTTTAAGGCTATTCTTTAGGGAGCTAGCCTGAAGAGACAAGCCCAACCAGCTCTGAAAGTCAGAACATTTTTTTCCTCTTGCTATCTACTTCTAAAGACTTTGAAGTTAAGAAGACTAGCATATATTAGCATAAACAGGAATAAAAGAAACCCTCCACCAACTTGGGAGGCCTGGACTTAGCTCAAAAGCTGAGAGAGATTCAAACCCAATCTGGGGAAATAATATGTCCTGTCAATGAAATCAAAATTCCTCAGAGTGACTGTATTTCTTATGTCTTTTTAGCCCTAAAGCTTTGACCAGTCTTGGTAAATAAGAGGTCCTTAATATTGTTGACTTTTATTTAGCTTATATCATGATTGATTAATCAATTAATATATTGATATTTATATCATGTAATGACATTAACATCTATGATATTTGATGGAATACCTGATACCTCCCAAATCCAAACTTGTTTAAATTCATCTTTATTTAAATAACCCACAGTCAGATAAGAAGACTATTATTTCAGTGGACATAGAGGGAGCTGAACCTACAAACAGCCATTTAACTATAAACAGTCCTTATTGAACCCCTGCTAGGTGACCTTGGTCTGGGGGAGGCTTGTCCCTCAGGAGGGTCCATGCTTACCTGCTCTGGGGTATCTTCCACATCAATCAATAGAGAAGACATCCCCTCAGGCTATCTTAGTTGGCCTATTTCTCAGGAACCCCATTTCTCAAAGACAGCCTCTCAGCAGAGGGTATCTGTCTCCTTTTACCTCACCAGAATCCATATTCCCTCTATCCCTTCAACTCCTCCATTCCCTTTTACGGAACTTTCCTTATCTACTGTACCTCTTCAATCCCTACAATCCCATTAACTATTGCAATATTCAACTTTAACCCTTTGAGTTCCCATGTTGTTCATGCTACAAAGTTGGATCTTTTCCCTATATATAACTTCCACTAGGGTCAATGACTCCCTTGATGCAAAATGAATAAGTAAAAGTTCTTTTTTTCCTAGAATATTTGAAATTATAGGATAAGTTAAAATTAATGGCCATTATGTTTTTTCAGTCCAGTTCCATGGAGGAGACCCAATATTCCATCAAAAATCATAGATGTTAATGTCATTATATGATATAAATATCAATATATTAATTGATTAATTAATTAATCAAGATATAAGCTAAATAAAAGTCAACAATATTAAGGACCTCTTATTTACCAAGACTGGTCAAAGCTTTAGGGCTAAAAAGACATAAAGAAATACAGTCACTCTGAGGCATTTTGATTTCATTGAGAGGAGATATTATGTATGTGTATATTGCTATATAAAAATAAATACAAGATAATTTGAGAAACTAGCATATTGAGAGATATAGAAAAGCTTCACATAGAAAGTAGCATTTGAAATGCAATTTGAAGGAAATTATAATTTTGGAGACCTGAAGTGCATACCAAGCAAAGGGAAGAGCTTCTGCAAAGGCCTAGAAACAGAAGATAAATTTTTATATATGTGAAGAACAATAACAAGATCAATTTGACTAGATGATAGAGAGCATGAAGTAGAGCAATGTGTAATATGGCAAGCAAGTTAGGATGCAGCCAGTTGTCCAGGGTTGTAAAAGTCCAAGAGGATTTTATTTCTAATCATCAAGGCACAAACTGAACTATCGCAGTATGTTAAGTAGATTGGGTAGGAGTTGGGGAGGTGACAAGATAACACTTGGGGAAAGTGTTTGATGACTTTTTGGAGAATGAATCACAGTGGAGAGACACTTGAGACAGAAAAGCCAATTTGGAGGCTATTGCCAAAGTCTTGGTAAGAAGTGATGAGAACTTGTACTTTCTGGGCTATATTGGGAGTTGAGAAGGAGATACAAGATATGTATGGGAGATGGTTTCATATAGATTTCCTATAGAATCTGCTTCTTAAAGTGTTATGTAATCATGTGAAATGGCAACAAGGTAAAACAGTGGATAATACACTGGACCTGGAGTCAGAAGACTCATCTTCACAAGTTCAAATCCAGACTTGGACTTTACTAGCTGCATGACTCCAGGAAAGTCATTTAACCCTATTTGTTTCTAGAGAAGGAAATGGCACTCTGCTCTAGTATCTTCACCAAGAAAATCCCAATGTGGATCAAGAAGAGTCAGAAATGACTGAATAACAAAAACTTTTATAAAATGACTTTTAAAATGTGCTTTGGGGAGGGAAATATTTTGGAAAATAAAAGTGATAATAAAAAGAGTCAGTGATATTTTAAAAAATACATTGCCTATTTTATGAAGACCTTAATTAATTTTGTTTAGAGTGAGTAATAATGCTATCATCCTAGATGTCAAACTGAATATTATTTGAGAATAAAAGAGTAAAGTCTCCCAGTTTTACAAGCAATTCTTGGTGGAGATGCATTTTTTCTCCTGTCCATGCTATAGTAAAAAAAAAAAATCAACAACTATATGTGTTTTAGAACAGAGAAATCCAATGAATGATCATATTGCCAGTGTCATATTAGTCCCAAAGGGGGGGAAAGCTAATTACTAAAAGAATAATCTACCTATGTTGCTTATTTCTAGGGAAGGGCAGGTAGAAAACCATGAGATTTCTCCCATTCCTTCTATCTTCATTGTACCAAAATAAATGAATGAATGAATGAATAAATAAATAAATAAGATTCAATTGGAAATTTCTTATTTTACCCTGGAATCTTGGGAATTTACTCATACTTCCAGGTGGAGGGAGCCCAACACAGTGCATTGGCCAGCAGTAGCATTGCTTCTGCCAACTGCACCCAGTTGGCAGTACTGCTGTTCTGCCACCCAGAGTGGCCTGAGCTTGGTGCCTGGAACACAGTTGCTTCTGGCTTCATTTTAATGCCAAAACTAATCATAGCCCATTCTGGACACTATCAATTCAGCTGAAAAGAATTGAGCCCAAGTCTTCCCTGTAACTAATCAGCACTCTTCTGCCTAGTGATGAGGGCCCTCTTTTATAACCTACAACCCACATGAAACTCCCATGGATGGACCAGATGAGTGATATATAACCCAACATAAGGGAGGGAGAAGAAGCACAGCCAGACTATAACCTTGAAGTAGAATTAGGAAGAAAGAAGCAAAGGGGACACATACATTGTGGCTGCCAGGGGAGGAAATTAAAGGAAGAAGAGAGGAAATTAAACTGGAGACAGTGTCATGAAAAGGTTCAGCTGAAATCAGGGCAAACTCCTTCTGGGAGTTCATCCTTTATGCCAATTCCCTTCTAGTAGGTTTTATTATAAAATATTGAACTGAGTTCTCGGGCCCAGTGGCCTATGCTAACATCTCTACTCTTTAGGCTTGGCTGCTATCCTCTGTCTGAGTCAACTCTGGAGAAAAGAACCCCAGCAAAAGTTCAGGCCTCTACATATTAATACAAAATACATCAGAACAACCTATAATGTATTAATAAGTGTTATCATTTTACTATAGCTCCAGAATTTCCAGAGATAAGGATTAAGATCAAATTTTAATCTGGAAATACTTGGGATAACTGTAAGGAGCAGAATTAATTAGAGAGAAGGTTTGGGTCCACTTTGAGTACATGGACAAGTGTTCCCTGTTCTTAGAACGTGACTTTCTCAATTCAACTCATGATAACTGTGTTAATCTGATTTAAAACTATAAGTTGTGGGAAGTAACATTACCCCCATGTGTCCTGACCCAAAAAAAAAAAAAAGGAAAATTTACCTGGTAATATAAAGCCTCTTTGATGCTGAAAACAAAAGGCTATCTAACATTTATATAGGATAAAAATATGAACCTGCAAAGAAAATGCAGGGACAATTGGGAGAATTCATTCTTTTTTCTTGTTGTTGTTCATTTTCAACTTCTACCCATTACTTGTGGTATAGCATATAGACAGAGTATTAGATATAGTACTTGGATCAATAATAATACTTAATTATCATTAAGCATATTTGGAATCAATAGACATAGGTTCTACTAACATGTGTTTTTGTGTAAGCATGTGTTTTTGTGTAAATTTAGTCTCTTTGGGGAAGAAATTTCTTTTGTATAAATTAAAAAAGTATACTGGACTTCTAGTCAAATTCTGGCTCTGCTACTTACCAATGATTTGACCTTTTATTTATTATTGAGTCATTTCAGTTATTTGTCCAAGTCTTCATTATCCCATTTGAGGGGTTTCTTGGCAAAAATACTGGAGTAGTTTACCATTTCTTCCTCCAGGTCATTTTTTAATAGATAAAAAAAATGAGGGAAACAAGGTTAAATGATTTGCCTAGGGTCATACAGCTAGAAAGTTTCTGAGACTGGGTTTGAACTCAAGAAGTTGAGTCTTCCTGATTTCAAGCCCAGTGCTCGATTCATTGCACCACTTAGCCACCCCAGTTGGTCTTAGCCAAATCACTGAATCTCACTGGTGTTCAGTAAACTTCTCTTTAGAATGAGAGGGGAATGGTAAATGGCCTCTACAAACACTAATGTTCTATGATTCATGGTCTAGGAATTTATGAACTACCATCAATATGCTTAACAAAATTCAACATACTCATAAGGGATACAAAAGGATCACATGTTCTGTGCTCTCAAGGAGTATCATTTTTTTGTATCAGTAAGAAAGGCAAGAGATGAACTTCAGTTCAAAGATGCTAGAAGCATGATAGTAATTCTATTGACATCAGGGTTACAATTGAAAGGTATCATAAAGATAGTCTTTACAGGGGGAAAACCAGAGACCCAGAAAGAAATTCAAGGTCACTACTTGCTCAACTTCAAAGTAACAGAGAATGAACCCCAGATTCTGATTCCCATCTAGCAGACAAAACTTTTGTCTCAATAACATACTTTATACTGGCACCCTTCACCCCCATTCATAACAAGGAAATCAATACAGTACAAAATATTTAGGATTTCAAAAGTAAATGGGACTCAATTAAAATGCATATGCCATAGAATTTCTTAATACAAAAGACTCAGAATTCTTTATCTTGTTTGGGGGGCATAGATTCCTTTATCAATCTTGCTTCTTGGAATAAAGTTTCTAAATGCATAAAATTAAATACAAGTATTTACAAAGACAACCAATTACATTAAAATAGTTAAGTTCATAGACCTTAGGTTAAAAACCCCTGAGACAGAGTAAAGAACTTAGTCTTAGTTGGGGAGACAAAACTTATAAATATTAAATATGTAGAAAATTATACAAGATGGAATGTAATCCATTTTTCAGGACAAACCCTAAGCACTATGGGAATTGAGGGAAATAGACAGATAGTACTAAGGGGCTAGTTGTCTAAATATATATCTTCATGGAATTGTAAGGGACAAAGGAGACCACTGACAGTAAAAGCATTCAGTGTGTTCAGCTTCTTTAGGCTATCTGCATCCTAGAGAAACACTGAACAGGGAGTAATGTATGGGACTATAAGCCTTTTGCAGTGTATACTCTTTTGGAATGTGTGAAAATATGAAATTCTGAAGGGTTTTAAGAGTCAATTAATACAGGCTTTGCTCATTATCTGGCTTCCCCTGCCTCCCTTTTGGCATTCTGAAAATTTTTCCCCTGTATTCCCTTCCCTTATCCATCTGACAAATGGTCTTCACTCTATCTCATATTTCCTTAAAATTCATGTCTTTAGTATAACCCTTCCTGGAATGTACTTTCCCTGAAACAGCTGGTATGGGATTAAATAGTGTTTGGGTCCATACGCCATTGTGTTCTCCATTGTCACCTAGGTCTTGGTTATGCTCCATTGCAAATTGCTTACACCCTCATTGGGTTTTCTTTGTTTGATCTGTCCCTCTCTGTCTAATTTAGATTGCTAGCATCTTGGACCAAGAATGAATTTCTCTCTTTGCTCTGAGAACCTAGAACACCCCTGGCATACCATCAATATAGCCTATTGCTAATTACATGTTACATTTTGATGTTTTATTCTTGTGTAACTGTGTCACATGCTGAGAATGGAACAGAGACAGAGAGGGAGATAAATGAGAAGTGGAAAGGGGACTATCTCTGTCTGTCTGTCTCCCTCTCTCTGTCTCTCTCTCTCTGTGTCTCTCTCTGTTTCTCTCTCTCTCTGTGTCTCTCTCTTTCTCTATCTCTCTCTCTGTCTCTCTCTCTGTCTCTGTCTGTCTCTGTCTCTGTCTCTGTCTCTGTCTCTGTCTCTGTCTCTGTCTCTGTCTCTCTCTCTCTCTCTCTCTCTCTCTCTCTCTCTCTCTCTCATGCGCACGTGCTCCCTCACACACATACCCACACACCTACCTAGTGAGATAGCTTCTTAATGATGTCCACTGGCAAGTGTGGTACCACTGTCAAGAGCCCCCCTGCCAGCAAATTACCATCTAGGGTCCACACAATCACCAATATTATAGGCGGCTCTTGCCATCCCTATGAGGATAATGATCAAGCAGCCTGGGTCAGGCTTCTCTGCCCTGCTGAGTTAACCACATATCTGGAGATCTGCATGACAGTCAAGATACAGCACAACTCTCTATGAGGTAGCTCTGAAGAGTGGTTCTCTCAATGTCCCTCTGCCACCTGCAAAAAGATGGCCTACACTTTTGACTGCCTCTGCCCTTAACTCACATCCACAAGATGGCAACCAGTCACCTAAAAGACAATTGCAATAGAATTTTAAGTGATTTTCCTTCCTCTAATCTAGATCATCTTTAAGCTATTCTTCAGTAGGCTAAGCTAATATTCTTCCAAATGTATTATTCTGATTATATTACTATTCAACTTAAAAAATAAACCCTCCACTGGTTTTCTTTTGCATTCCCAATAAATTACTAAACTACTTAGTTTGGTGTTCAAGGCTTACCACAGCCTAGTTGGTCCTAACAACATTTTCTATCTCATAAAAATATCCTATATTCTGTATCATTCTCCTCTTTCATCCACTTTTTATTGGCTCCTTTCAATATCTATCACATTTCTCCTAGAATGTCCTATATCTCCTTTATGACTAAAATGAGCTTCCCATCCCATCAACAACTATTAAAGTTCTTCCTATACCTTGTAGCTCAAATAAAGCCTCATTCTTTAAAAAGAAGATTGGTATTTTTTACATTATTATAATTTTGCAATAACTACCACTGCCACCTGTGGTACTACTAGAATCCTCCCTTGTAAGGAAGAACTAATTATGCAAAGAAACCAACACACCAACCTCATCTAATAATGTCTGCCTTATCTCATATCTAGAGGTGTTATCTCCAACAAATCATGCTTTACTATTAGCTTTTTGAGATCAATTAGTGACTCCACTGATCAGTTCTGGTGTTTTCCTATATTGTTTTCCTTTATATTATTTTTTATGCTGTTAAATTTTTCTCTTGTTCTGATTATTTTGCTCTGAAATCAGTAAATAAATACAAGTCTCATCAAAGCACTCTGAATTCATCTTATCAGTCATTGCTTAAGGTGCTACAATACTCCATTACATTTATATATCACAATCTGTTCAGCCATTCCCCAACTAATGGACATATATTTAGCTTCTAGTATTTTGCTGACACAAATAGTACTGCTATAAATATTTTCATACATAAGGAATAATTTCCTTTGCCTTTGACTTCTTGGAGTATGTGTCATATAATGGTATCATTGGAGCAAAGGGGAAAGATGGATAGGAGAGAGGGAGACAGAAAAACAGAGACAGAGAAACAAAGAGACAGAGGGAGACACAGAGGAAGAGAGCACAGAGATGCACAAAGAAACAAAGACAGAGACAATCCCCATTTCTGAATCCTCATCCAACTTATGCCCACTAAAACAATTAATGTGGTTCTGTGCCTCTATCCTTGGCCATTTTCTCTTATTCCTCTATATAACTTCATTTGATGATCTCATCAGATCCTATAAATTTAATTATTATCTCTATCCTGATGATTCTGAGCATCTGTGCTGAGGGTGACTATTATACCCTAACTCTTTGCTGATCTCCAATCTCATATTTCCAACTACCTTTCAGATATCTTAATCTGAAAGTTTAGTAGGCATCTTAAACTCAATGTGTCCAAAACTGAACTCATTATCTTTTCCCCCAAACCCCTCCTCCTTATAAACTTTCTAATTACAATTGAGAGTATCCCCATCCTACCAGTACCTTAGGATTACAACTCTATGTATTATCCTCAACTGCTCAATCTCTATCACCCCTAAATCCAGTCTGATGCCAAGGCCTGATAATTTGACATTTGGAACATATTTCTAATATATTCTCTTCTCCTTTCTCTTACTTCCACTATCCTGGTACAAATCCGTATCACCTCATACTTGAAGTTTTGTAATAACCACCTGGTTGGTGTGCTTGCCACAAGTCTCACCCCCTTATAACCCTTCCTTAATTCAGCTACTAAAATGATTTTCCTAAAAAAGTGACCCAATCATATCACTCTCATAATCAGTAAATTCCAGTGGCTCCTTAACACTCCCAGGAATAAATACAAAATTATCTCTGATTGGTATGCAAAATCTTTCATAATCTACCCCTCTTCTACTTTTATTTTTTGTCTATACAAGTTTTAATAATTGTTTTTTGATATTTTTAAAATTATGTTCTCTCCCTCCTTTTCTCTCCCTCTGTAGGTTTTAGGTACTATCAAGCAAAACATATTTCATTGTTCATCATGTTGTTAAAGACATATCACTTATATGAGAAAAAAAAAACCTCATGAAAGAGGTAAAATGAAAAATAATCTGAATTCAGACTCCAATAGTTCCTTCTATAGCGTATCTTAAGTCTCCTGGAGTTGGATTGGTTCCTTGCATTATTAATAAAAGTTTGGTTATCGACATTTCATCATTGTACATTATTGCTATTACTATGTCTAACATTTTTCTGCTTCTTCTCATTTCAAGTAAGTCTTTCCAAGTTATTATTGTTCCTTTATTATTGTCCTATGTGGAAAGGAAACAAGACTGACAGTTTGTGGGGGAAGGGCCCAACTGGGAGTGGCAGTTGGGTCTTGTGACTAGCACTCCCGTGTGGGACTTGCTTCCTGGTGTTGGAGGAGAGAGGAGCTTGTTCAGCCCAGTCTGGAGTGGCATGCTCTTCTTGGTTCAGCCGGAAGACACAGGCTTCTAAAGGTTAGAATTGTTCTTGTTTGCTTTCTGTGCACTGCTAAGATTCTGAATTAGAACAATGAGAGTAGATGGGAGTGGAACAAACTCTCTGCCAGCCTCTGGGGCCTGGCCTCAGGTCTGAAACTGAGAAAAAACTCCAATCCCAACTAGTTATTAAACGTTATATTTTGAATACGCAGTCAGATAAGTGGACTATCTTTACTGATCATAGAGGGAGCTGAACTTCAGTTTTAGTCATTCAAAGACAAACAGACCTCTTTGGACCCCTGAGGTTTCCTCTCAGCAGGGGGCATCTCCCTCCCTTGCCTCACCTAGCACTATTCCCTCTCTCTCCTTACCCCTATACAAACTTCCCAATAAATCCCCATTTTTCCAATCCTATTTCCTTTCCCAATAAATATTACACCTATTCATCATGTCTTATGCTACAACAGTCTCTCATTACATTCATATATCACGACTTGTTCAACTATTTCCCAATTCATGGACATCCCTTCAGTTTCCAATTCTTTGCTCCCACAAAGAGAGTCGCATTATATCTTTCTACAAGTAGTTTCTTTTGCCCTGTTTTTGATCTCTTTGGGTTATAGATCAAGTAGTGTTATTGCTATGTTAAAGGATAAGCAGAGTTATATGGCCCTTTGGGCATTGTTTCAAAATGCTTCCAAGAGTGGTTGGATAAGTTTATAGTTCCACCAATAGTGTATTAGTGTCCAAATTTTCCCATAATACCTCCAATGTTTATAATTTTCCTTTTTTGTCATATTCAATTTGTTAGGTATGAGGTTATTTTAATTTGCATTTCTTTAATTAATAGTGATTTTGAAGCATTTTTCATGACTAAAGATCATTTTAATTACTCTAAATATTGCTTGTTCATATCTTTTTTCAATTTATCAATTGGAAAAATGACTCATTCTTATAAATATGATTCAATTCTCTATATATATTTAAGAAATGAAGCCTTTATCAGAGATATATGCTATAAACTTTTTTTTCCTAGTTTTCCCTCCTCTACTTTTCTAGTCTTCTTACACAATTGCCAATGACTCTTCAATACACTTTTATTGGCCTCCATACTGTTCCATGAATAAGACATTCCAACTCTCAGTTCTAGGCATTTTCTCTGTCTGTCTTCCTTGTCTAGAATGCTATCTTTCTTCATCTTCATCTTTTGGTTTTGCTGTGTTCTTTCATTTACCCCCAAAAATCTCACCTACAAAATGTCTTTCCAAGTCCTTCCTAATTCTTGTGCTTTTCCTCTGTTAATTGTCTTCTACTTGTCCTGTATATAGTTTGTTTGCACATATTGGTTTGTTTTCTCCCCCATTAGAAAATGAGTTCTATAAAGTCAAAGAGAATCTTCCTCCTTTTTTAGATTAATTTTAGCATAATGTCTGGCATATAGTAGGCATATAATAACTGCTATTGCATGATTCCTAGAGAGAAAAAGGAAGAGAGAAACACACACACACAGTCTAGGAAGTTTTCAAGTATAGTTACAGATTACTTGCCAAGACAGTTGGGCCAATTCATAGCTCTACTAATAATATTTAATTATCTTTTCATAGATGCACCAACATTTATTACTTTCATCTTGTCTACCTGAATGAAAATAGGTGATACCTAAGTTGCATTAATTTGTATTTCTCTGTTTAATAGTGATTTGTAAGTATTTTAATATGATCGGTTGTATTTCTTCTTTTAGAGACTGCCAATTTAGATACTTTGAATATTTGCTTATTGGAGAATGGCTGTTTGTCTTATACATTAATGATTAAATCTTATCTTTCATGCTTTCTACCTCTGCAATTTGGGGCCTGTTACTTGAGCCTTACTCCTTGAGTCTCAGTTTCTTCATTGACAAATTGAAAGAATTAGACAAGGTGAGCTCTAAGATATCTTCTGTCTCTGAATCTATGATCTGATGATTATTCATATTTTAATAGACTATCTGTGAACACTGAATCTCCAATTATTTGTCTTCTCTTATTTTTGGTAGAGTGTGTTTTAGTGACATTCTTTTAAGCAACCAGGTGTTTCATGGTAGGTTAAGTTCCAGATAGTTTATGTCTAATGTAATGATTTTATTTTTGAATGGAATTAATTTTTTCTCTTTTATTTTCTCAGTAATATTGATTGTGCTTCTCTCTTGAAGCCTTCTTTCACCCTAACACCCAAGTTGCAAATGAGAATTCACTCTCCACTTTTGTTAAAATGTTTTCATTACAAACAACAACATGGAAATAGGTTCTGATCAAGGACACAAGTAATACCCAATGAAATTGGGAGTTGGCTGTGGGAAGAGTGGAGGGGAGAGAGGAAAAATAATGTGATTATTGTAACCAAGGAATAATGTTCTAAATTGACTAAATAAACTAATTCAAATGAAAAAAAAATGTTTTCACTAGACTTCTCCCTTATATTTACCACATTGTCTTTTATTTTACTTAAGATATATTTTCCCCCCTCCATCACAAGATCAAATGTTCCCTTTCAAATAAATGAATTAACTGTTTCTCCAAGGAAGGTTGCCTAGGATTAGTTAGATGATAATAAACTAACAGAGACCCTGAACTAAGTAGTAAGGGAAATGGAAACAAAAGGATATATATATATATAATATATATATATATATATATATATAATGGAAGTTGGATGAATAAGATTTGCTGAAAACTTCTATTCAGTAAATTCATAAGAAGCTCTAACTTTGCATAAAACATTGTTTTGATTGCACATGGCATATTAGTGTTAAGGGCATGGCAAGTGTCAAAAATGGAGTCAAGATTTTGAGCATATGTAATGGGAAGAGCAGAGTATGATTAGGAAAACAAAATAATATGAAAAGTAAATGTTGGGGGGAAAGTGATGAATTTAGTTTGAGATGTCTCAAACTTATAAATGCCAGGTGAATAATTAGGAAGAATTTGAAAATATTGGCCTGAGTCTAAGAAGAGGGAAGAGTCTAAGAAGAATCTAAGAGGCTAGAGATACAAATTTTGACTTCCTTAAAAAGAGGCCATGGTTGAAGTTCCAAATGTTTCACTAAACTTAATAAGTTCAAAAAAGAAAAGAAAAGATCATTGAGTGGGAAGCTCAAATCCAGCCTCTGATACTTATTGGCTGTCTGACCCTAGCCAGGTTTATTGTCTGCCTCAGTTTTTTTTCAACTAAAATGGAGATAATAAAAATACCTTCTTAGTTCATTGTGAGGATCAAAGAAGATAATATTTGTAAAGCACTTAGCACAGTGCCTGACACATAAGAGGTGCATAATAAAAGTATGTTCCCTTCTCCTTCCTGCCACCTATCCCCATTCTGTCATATGCTTTGCCATTATTTAATAAATGTGAATTTGGACTCAGTAGAGATGAACAAATGCTGGCCAGTATCCCTGCACCTTCAAATCAGGATTCAGCTGAATGAATTATATTACTGATAGATTTTCTCCAGATATTAGCCCATGATGATACCTTTTCTCTGGAGAATTCTTTAGTGCATTTATATATATTTTTCTCAGAATCCTGAGAATGGGATTATATAAATCATAAGGCAGAAGATATAGAGGGCCCACCAATACACAGGAAGATTACTGAAGGCTTAAGGTCTGCATATGCAGAAATTTCTCTTTTTCAGTCTGCCTCTGCCTATATTTGAAAGTAGTTATCAGCATCTTATAGAGAAGCAAATGAAAACAGTGGCTGAGAAAAGTTACTTTTCTCATGTTCTAAAACCAACCAAAGGTGATAAACAAACTTTGACAGCTGGATGCTTTATCCATTATACCATGCCACCTTGTCCCCCCCCCCCAAGATATCTTGACCACAAATTGAAAGAGGTTTTCTTTTCCTCAAAAAGTGCACAAATACTTTTCTAGAAGCATGTGTTTCCATTTGTTTATTCAGACCTAATTAGATGCTCCCAATCTACCTTCCCCCAAGCCTTCCTCACCTATGTTCCCTGAAATAAAAGCTACACAAGAATTTCCAGTTCCCATCAGGAAAAAGAAAAAAAAAACAACTTTGTAAATTCATTCCTGAGTGACCTCAGAGTTATCCTCTGGAGTCTAGGAGGGTGTAAAAAATGTATCACTGCAGTCAGATTTAAGAGGCTTCTCCTGACCTTTCTGAGATCTGTACCATACTCTGCTATTTATCTTGGGGAAACGCCAAAGTTGCTTCTTCATGAAGTCTGTACCAACTATATAACCCACCTTTCCTATTCCTGAGCATCAAATTTCTTGAAGCAGTGGACTAAGGGACATCTTCCAGAGTCAGCAAAGGAGAGGAAGGGAGAGGGAGCAGTGAAACACCACACACAAACTTCACTTCCTTCAAATTCTTTAATCTGTTCCATTGACCAAATAAATCCTGTTGCCTGTCTAAAATCTCAGTTGCTCAAATAAAATCATGTACATTTTTCCCCACAGAGCACTCTCTCTTACTGCCTAATGAAACCCTGAATCCATTATGTCTTGTCACCCAAAGTGATTTCTGACAAAGGCTGCAAAGCTTCCCGGAGAGATAACAGTGAATGCATCTGACTTTTTAAGAGACAAAAGTATGTGGTCAGAAAGTGCTTTGTGGGTGTGCTGAGAAGATTAGAGTAATGCTTCCATCTCTCTCTCTCTCTCTCTCTCTCTCTCTCTCTCTCTCTCTCTCTCTCTCTCTCTCTCTCTCTCTCTCTCTCTCTCTCTCTCTTTCTCTCTGTCTCTTTATTCTATCTGTGACCCATGATGGAAATGAATCAGGATACGGGATAATTCAGTATTTAAGGAAGAACCAAACTTTCTTTCCCCCTAACCTCCATCATCAATAGGATTTTCCCAAAGGGCATATTAATGTATGTGACATTAGTAAAAATAAGAAGTAACATTTACATAGCACTTAAGATGAACCCTGAAGCATAAGCTCTTCACCACCTGTATGGAAGGTCTATCAAATCAACAGCAATAATTCTATGCTCTTTGAGACGGGGGCAGATACATCATAGTGTGGATAGAGTTAATAGAGATAAATGAGTCTGGAGTCACGAAAATTTGAATTCAAATATGTTCTCAGACACTTAAGACTAGCTATAAAATCCTTGAAAAGTAACTTAACTCTTTGCCTCAGTTTCCTCATCTGTCAAAGATGAATAATAATAGCACCAAACTCTTAGGGTTATTGTGACAAACAAATGAAAGAATTATTCATAAAGCATTTAGTATACTGCCTGACACTTAGTCATTGTCCATCCTACATTTTTTAAAAGGGCTAATGATTTTACCAGGGTGACGTCTTGACATTTGTGTGTGTTAAATTTAAGTGAGGCAGAGCTACACAAAGTCATCGGTTTCACTCAACAGCCTCACTCTCTTTCCAGAACCATCAAAGTCCACTGGCAGGAAAAAAGACAAGACTACCAGCAATAGCCCAAGATGTGCTGGATGACGTTGGTCTTTGATGTCTGACCAAGGTCTCAGAGCTCCACAGCATCTGCTTCAGTCACCTTCAAGGCTGTTCAAATAAATTGCTTTCATTTACCCATTCTACAGGGGAAATTTTCATATCCTCAAGGTAGACATCCTCCCTAACTCACTGACAAGTCTGAGGGCTTTTCATTACCTTCAACCTTGCACATAGTAGGTATTTAATAAATGCTTGTTTCTCTCTTGAGTGACTAATTATCATGGTTCACTACATAGGAATCAAAGACTGATAAAAAATAGATTTAAGGACTCTGAGACAGAAATTGATGACAGGCTTTAAGGTACTTAGAGAATATATTGATATTCACATGAAGCAATAGCCATGTAATAATTTGTAATTTCACAAATCTTTCCCTGTGGAAAAGGGATACAAACAAAGTCAAGGACTCATGTGAGGTGAGGTTAGCTAAGGTGAGGAAATTGATTCCCTAGCTGAGATCTAGAGAAAGTTATATAGTATCTTTGAGCTACGTTTTGGGATGAGGGAGCAGGAGGTAAAATAATGGTACAAGACACAGACGTTACTTTGTGGTACATAGCAATATAGCCCTAATTGAGGCAAACAAGTTCCAATTTTCCTATAGTAATGGAAGGGAAAAAAAAAACCCTGTGAACAATAAGGAATCCCTCCAACAAGAAAGAGCCAGTTAGTAAGATGGAAATATCAGTCACAAGAGAAAGTGATCAGGTCATGCCAGAACTCAAAGTAATGAACAAACACAGTTTATGAATAGTTAGGCAAGAACCTTAAACCCTTTATGTAGAAGTCAAGAAATTTCAAAAGCAGGAAAAAATGTGTATATATATATATATATATATATATAGACAAACACATATATATGGGGTCTATGTATTTATATGTCTCTCTATACACATATATACATATATAATCTCCAAATAGAAGAAAACTAAAAATGATGATATCTCATCGAAGGTAGGATATTACAAAAGTGAACATTTGAATATATTATCATCATTACAATTATAGTAATAGGGATGCGAGACACATAAAACCAAGTCTTCAGGCCAAGACAAATCCTATACCAAGTTATCAAGGAACCTTGTGATTTTAGAATCACTCTTCATAATTTTAAGGAATTATGAAGTATTATTTGAAATTCAACATGTATTAATTCAGTATTTGATGAACACCAACTATGTACAAGGCATTACCTAGATCTCATACCTGGAAAAATAAATATATTGATGGGAGAATAAAGACAAATGTCCTAATTTCAAAAGGTGTGTGGAGGATGAGGAGAAATTGCAAGGTGACATCTATTCATCATTAATTTATAGATTCAATACATAATTTGTAAATCATTTAGAATATTTAATAGGAATTAGTTTATAGTTAGTAAACATACAACAAACTATGCTAGAAAGAGATGACATGATTAAGATGAAAGTGTAAAAAAGTAATGCACAGCTTTCCTACATATACTTGCTCTTTAAAAAAAAAGACACCAGATGAAAAAAAAATTGATCTAAAAAAATAAAGACTCAGTGGTTAGTTCCTTCTTCCAGCTTATGACACTACTTAAATATAACCAAAAGCTGCAAATTGAAGAACTAGTTTGCCTGTTAGAAAAGCCAACATGAGCAAAGGTGAAAAAACTAGAAACTCATAGCAGCACTCAGTCTGACGAAACTGGAGAGAATGGAAACTCATAGCAATGTCAAAGTTACAGACATGAAAAGTTGTCAGTATTCCAAAGGCAGACACATCCTAAGAGGTAGAAATTTGGTGTAGGAGCCTAGGAAAACAGTAAGTATTAAACAGAGCCTGAACACCCCATTCGATAATGTGGGAGGGGATGAAGGTTGGTATTGGTGCACAAAAAAACCACATCAGGATCTGAAATGTGAAGTATGAGTAAACAGAAGAAAGTTTTGAATAATACAAAGAAATATTATATTTCATGAGATGCCCAAGAAAAATAAATGTTTTATCCACCTGGACTATAAGAACATCTGGAAGAAATGAAGCAAGAGTTTTTAAAAAATAGAAATGAATGGCAATGGCAGGGGCTCAAGATGTCAGTCAGTCATTACTGGCATTTCCTCAAGTTCTGTGAAGAATGACCTTTGGATGAGACCAAATGGGGCTGAGACTTGGGCACTTGCCTGTGACAGTGAATGGCACAGGTCTTTTGAGAGAAAGAGAACACACAAATTGCAGAGCCTGAGACCTGTGACCAAATGTATGAAAGTTTAGCATGACTTCTTTCAAACTATTACAAACTCAAATAACCTCTCTGAAAAGACACATGCCTCAGTGGACTGACAGTGGAAGAATGCAGGATTGTACTGGCTACAGATACCATGGAAGAATTTAAGGAAATGAATAAGGGCTCATGTAAAAAATCTTCAGGAGAAGTTAGCCACTAAAAGTCTGGATGATAAAGCTAAGGAGTAGCCCCTGTCTTTGTCCTCCCTATGCACATAAGTGCAAAGCCTTTATATATTGCCAAGAATAAAACTGTCCCTCCTTAAAAAAAAATAGAAATGAAGTGAAATAAGAGCCATAGAAAAATGAATTTGGAAAATAAATAGCTTAGAACAGAAGGTAGAAAATCTCATTCAAATAAGAGACTCCCTTTTTAAATAAGCCAAAAGACATCAATGAGGTGAGATGAAAATACATACCAGAAAAATAATCAAAAGATTGAACAAATAGAAAATGTAAGACATTCGCCCATTAAGAACTATCAGAGAAAACACAAAACATGGCAGCAATTACTAAAAAGGAGAGAAAATTTTACGATACTTTATTCCAAAAGACAGATGATAAAGACATAGACAAAAATAATTTGCTTAGTAAGGGTTGGGTATGATTCTATATAGGAAAAATATTTAATTAGAAGAGAGGATTTTCAGGCATTTGTGTTGAAAAGGACAGGGCTGGATAGAAACTTGGATCCATAAACACTGGAGTTCAAAGCAATTAAGAATAACTTGGATAATGGGGGTGGGGGGAATTTAATAATAAGGTACTTGTATTCTAGAAGAAACAAAGGGACAAGAATACTATAAACATCTTAATATTTTCAAGAATATTGGGGGAAATAAGACAAAAGGATGTGTATAGTATAATAACTTCAGGGAACCATCAAGTTTAATGAATATTCAAAGGCTGAAGGAGACTTGGGAATAGAGAGGCTGAATATTAGATAATAAGGACATGGAAGACTGCTACCTTCAAATAATCATGAAAGTTGATTAAGAAAAAAAATGTTTTGGGGTCCTGACAATGAGTTATGTTTGAGGCATGTTGAGTTTGAGGTATATCTGGAATGTCCAATTTAAAATATACCATAAGAAAGTCATTGGTAACATAGGACTGAAGCTCACAGGAGAGCCTTAAGGTCAATACACAGATTTGATAATTGCCTACATAGAAATAATTTAACTGATAAAAACTGAAGGAGTCACCAACAGAACTCAGAACAAGAAAAGGACACTCTAGGCAGAGCCTTAGAGAAGATTCACAGTTAGGAAGTATGATAAAGATATCAATTCAGCAAAGAAACTTTAGAGAGAGTAGTCAGACAGGTTAGAGGAGAACTAGTAGAGAGTAGCATCAGGAAAACCCCAAGGAAGAAATAGTTGTTCAAGGGAAAGACTGATCAACAGTGTCAAAAACAGTAGAGCAGTCAAGAAGGATAAAGACTGGGAGAAGTTCTCATATTTGGTAATGAAGAGATTATTAGTAACTTTTATGAGAGGAAAATTTCATTTGGGTCATGAGATTATAAACCATTCAGGAAAGAAATGAGGAATTAAGGTAATGGGGGACAGTGGCAATGAGATTAATTACTTTTTCCCAGAAGTTTGCCTCAGAAGAGAGATGTGTGGAAGAATTTGAAGATTAAGAAAGGAGGAGATTTTAAATAACTCAACTCAAAATGCTTTCCCCAAGGCTGACAAAGATATCTTAACTGCTAAATCCAATAGCCATGTCTAAACATTTATCTTACTTGTCCATAGTAGAACTTTCCACATAGACAACCAACTTTTTCTCCCATATATTCTCTCTTTTCTTCATTTCCTGCTCTCTACTGGTTCTCATCCTATGTTTCTGAAGTTCCTCAATCTCCTCTGCAGGATTGTGATTCTCCACTTTGTGGGAAGAGCTAGAAGACTCTGTCTTGTATTTTTTTTTCCTTCTTTTCTCCATCTATACTTCTTGTCTTGATAATCTCATCAGATCCCAAGGATTCAATTTTCATCTCTAAGAGATGACTCCCAAATCCCGATATCCATGTGAATTTTACATTTTAGACAAAATGACCTATTAATTGGTCACCAAACTCAGAATCCATTTTCTCTCTCCATGCCTTTGCACAAGTTGTCCCACATCCCTTGATTTCTCATGCCTACTTTTTAGGATCCTTAATTTGCTTGAAGGCTCAGGTGTTACTTTCATCAATGCTCCTCCCCATCTAGTTGGTAATGCTAATTTCTTTCTCAAAATGCTTTCTGTATATATGTTATTATCCTGCCCCCTCATGCATACATACCTATTAGAATGAAAGCCTCCTGAGTACAGAAACTATGTCATTTTTGTCTTTGCCATCATAGGCTCCAGAGAAATAGTCACTCAATGGATATTTAGGAAATTGAGTCCACTTCTAATAATATGGAGTTCACTAGTTCATTAGGTATCCAATCCCCTATTTTGAATTAGGTCTAATTTTTATAAAGTTCTTTCTTCTTGGACTGTAATCTGTCCCCGTGCCCCCACCTGGACTTTTTCTCTATTCATTTTTACTCCATTCCCTACATAGCATCCTGGAAAGAAATAATGCTGGGAATAAAGAACCACAATTCTCAACCAAACCTCCGACCCAGTCCTAAGAGAAATGTTCTCATTTCTTAATCTTCTGTAACGACCTTTGAATTTCACAAGAAAAGCAGGAGTAACAGGTGCAGTGCTCTATTCTGATATATTTAAAAACACAGCCCAGGTTCTGTTCTCTGGTATGATACAGAACAATTTCCTTATTTGCAGAGATCCTCTCTATTCTGTGCCTCCATTTCGTTATAAAAATGGACTATTCACTCCGCATACTTGTGAATCAAGGACACTCCGTTTCTTGGACCATATGCATAAGAAACATGGGAAGCATTTTGACAGTTCTATACAGATGCTGGCTAGGTCTAAATATCGAAATGACCTTCATACAGTGGGTCTAAATGTGCTTTCTTTTTCTTCTCCTCTTCCTTTTTTTTTTAAACCAGCAGGTGTGTTTGAATAGCAGCCCATTACCGCTTACCCAGTGGTATAAATATTTATAAGCACGTTTCTCATATAACCACATGGAAATGACTGTATAATAAAAGCAGCTAGTGGGTTGGCTGTTACTTAAGAGCCAAAGTGTGAGACGACATTTGGAAGTGTGGGCACCACTAGCGTTTGTGAAGTGTGAAGGTCCAGACAGAGCCTGGTGAATGGCACTTAATCAATAACCAAATGTAATGGGGTGGCCTGTATTGGTCAGAGATGTAAAGCATCTGGCTGCCTTGGAGCAGAGGGGCCAGTCAGTCATGCGAGGCTAACACAGTAGTCTTTACTCGCCTCACTGAGGGACTGTGAGGTTTAATTAGCTAATGTTTACAAAGCACTAGGGACCCGTAGCAGAAAAGCACTTGAGAAGGGAAAGCCTTATTTCCTCTCCTGGTCTGGGCAAGGCAATGCAACTCAATGTCCCACTGACCTTAGCAAACATTACCCAAGGGCAGACCAGATGCCCAGAAGATGAGAGCTTGCCAAAGCTGTAGGGGTGTTCTGACCTCTGGTGGCAGGGATGGAAGTGTGCAACTACGTGTCCAGTGCCCCTTGCCCCCACCTCCTACATCCTTCCCCATCTCACCCCCTCCCAAATTCAGGACAGGACATTTACCTTCACAGGTAAATCAAATCCTCCTTCAAAGAAGTCCTGGATACAAGACATAGAAGAGCTGAATGTAGCCACATTTAATCATCTTGCTTCTTGCACAGAAGGTAGTAAATGGCAATCACAAGCAGCTTCAGCAACCTCCCATCAACACCAACAACAAAACCAACTAACACTATGCTGTGCACCATTTTATATTTACAGCAAGGATGTATTGTGTTATAAAGTCAAAACTAAAAGAGACTCTGGGGTTTTCTAGTCTATCAGGAATCAAAGATGAAGAAACTGAGACTCAGGGAAGGTGAAGCAATTTCCCCAAGGTTTGCTAGTTAGCAAATGGCATTTGTGCAGAGCATATACAAATATGCATGTTTTCATCACATGTGTGTATTAGGTAATTTGTGTCCTCATCTTGTCCCTGAAACCTCCTTCAGAGAGTGAGTTGAATGCCAAGGAGCTTGTTCCAAGATAGGCTAAGCATTTATTCAGTGCCTTTTGTTAATCCTGAAACACATGTGGACAGACACTAGCTCTCATTCTCTCTCTCTGTCTCTCTCTGTCTCTCTGTCTCTCTCTGTCTCTCTGTCTCTCTGCCTCTCTCTGTCTCTCTCTCTCTCACACACACACACACTCTCTCTCTCTCCTCTCTCTCTCTCTCTCTCTCTCTCTCTCTCTCTCTCTCTCTCTCTCTCTCTCTCTCTCTCTCTCTCTCTCTCTCTCTCTCTCTCTTTCTCTCTCTCTCTCACCAAATTCCCACATACAGCTACATCTGTTTTCAAAGATCCTCGGTAATGTCTATATCACAAAATTAGTACATCTTTCAGACTTGCTTATTTTAGGGCTATGTGGCCTTCAAAAGGTTGAAATTAAATTTTAAAATAAAATTCAGGCAAAAAAAGAGTACATATAGGCATATCCTCAATAACACCTGGAGTTCACTTTGCTAAATGCTGTCAAATTAGCCTTTAATAAAAAAAAAAAAGAAGGTATTTTGCTATGGTACATGTGAGTAAGGTGTATTAGAGTGACTGATGAACTGGTAACCTGAATATTAAAATTTGCATCCTGACTCTACTTTGGACAAGTCAAAAATATCTATTTCCCCTTCCTCATTTGTAAAATGGGATAATAATAATCCTACTATCTACCTTTTGGGGTTATTTTTAGGAAACCACTTTTCAAACTGCAAAATGTTGCATAAATGTGACCTATTAGCACAGTTTTTATATTATTGGTGAGGGGATTGGGAGAGGAAGCCATTTCTTTGAAGACCAGAGGGATTTTTTTCTGATTGAACTGGAAAGAAATGAAATAAGTAACAAAAACTCCACACAAAATTCTATCTCACTATTTTATAGTCCCCAACTCTCACATCTAGCTCAATTTTATTTTATTTTTTTTCGGTCTGATTTCTAAGCTTCTAACTTTGCTTTTCATTCATTCCACAAATATTTATTAAGTATCCACTACATGGAAGGTGTTTTCCTAGATGCCTGAGTTACAGAAATTAAAGTGTATAGATTCTCCCCCTAGGAAAATTACATTAGGGGAATTATTAGGGGGAAAGAGAGACACAATATGTGCGCCTGTAAGAAAATATAAAAGTAAAGTTACACAAAAACACAAAGCAATTTCAATAAGAAGTGAACACAAACTGGTGGGTCTTAGAAGGGCCACCTCTCAGAGAAAGCTCACAAGCCACATTATGAAAGAAGAGATTCTGATAGACAGAAGTGAGGAAGGAATGTATTCTGAATGTGAGACCTCCCGTACAAAGGTATGAAGGAAGAAGTTTGGCTTTCTTGTTTGTTTGTTTTTTTGAAGGGGGGGCTTTCATTGGAATAAAGTATGTGTAAAAAGTAACACTGCTTAATTCATTAACTGAATGCCAGTTAAGTTAAACCTGTTGTAAGGAGTAGTACATCAGACACAATCACTACCCTCTAGTTGCTTATGATCTGATAAGGAAGATTTATATATTTTTTTAAAAATCCAAAATATGACCAAAATATCCTTTTCAGTTCTAACAGTCTGTGACTCAATAAACTCAAATGCAAATGAGCAGTACAAATGATCAGTGTAAGACTTCAGAGTGAGACATTTTCAGATGAAAGTTCAAGCGAAGACTTCATGGTGGAGATGGTAAGTGATTTGAGGCATAAAGCATCACTACAATCACAATATATAGAAACAAGGGTTAGAAGAAATACTGGAGAAGATCACCAGCAAGAGTTTGAGACTAGTCAGGATAGTCAGTTTACCATTTTTCCAAAGCAGGAAGTTTGTGCTGGGGATAGGTGGAAGAGGTAGTGCCCAGATAATGGAGTACCTTCCACAGCTAGGTGCTGCAGGGGAGAGAGTATTTGGCCTAAAGTCAAGAAGACATCTTCCTGGGTTCAAATCCAGCCTCAGACACTTACTAGCTATGTGACCCTAAGCAAGTCACTTAACCCTATTTGCCTCAGTTTGCTCACCTGTAAAATGAGCTCAAAAAGGAAATAGCAAACAATTTTTGCCAAGAAAACCCCAAATGGTGTCACAAAGAGTCTGTTATAACTCGAATAATTGACTAATGAGAGGCCTTGAAAGTCAACTTTACATCCCCAGCAAAAATCAACTTTTTGAAGGGAAAAATGATTTCAGTTTGTTTGGATCCTCAGAATTTAACATATTGCCTTGTAGTTTTGGTTAACTAGAGAAGCTATTATTGAAAGCTGTTGTTTTGATCTTTTTTAACCAGAGAAATGACATAATGAAAATCACATTAAGATAACACATAGAGTAGAATTGAAGAGCTGAAAAGCTCTAGACAGAGGGACCAGGTTAAGAGGCTAAGGCATATTACTGCTTGGAGTAATAAGACCATGAATTGAATTGGTGCAGTGGGAAAGGATGGAAAGGATGGATCATTTAGGTTTTAGATTAAGATATGAAAATATCTCAGTGGCTGGAGAGTGGTATTAAGGAAGAAGCATCAGTCATTGGTGTTTGATTAGTCAAAGGTGATGAAGAAGAGAAAAATCAAGTAATAGTAAAAAAATTCATAAAGCTATATGTTAATTTATATGTCATTTTGCAAATGTTATTTTATTTGAGCCAGTGGAGTCATAGTTGCCATAGCTATTATAGGATCCTCATTATAAGAAGAGATTTATCTGAACTTCATATGCTACACTCCTCATTTTCTAGATGAGTTAAGATGTTGAGAGAGGTGAAATGACTTGCTTGTAATTGCACAGATAGTATGAGGCTAAATTTGAACCCAGATCTCCCTACCACCAAGTCTAAGACTCTACCATGCCTCATTTAGTTGGAGAATATTCCAAGTATTCAAGGTCTGATGACATGTGACATTACTAACTTTTTTTAAATTGCCACAAAGAGGAGGCAAAATGAGGGGGGGGAAAGAATTTGTTTTTCACATGCTATTTTAGATATCAGCAGGATACACAGGTAGATATTCCCAGTTATGGGAGTCCTCCACATTGAAGAAATAAATGGAATAAAGCATTCAAATGTTTCTATGAGTAAATAAAAAGATAAGTCTTTGTTCAGTGCTTAGGGGATGGGTAGAATAATAAATATCACAGGGGACAGAGGAATGGCCAGTGTAATAAAAAGAGAACCAAGCTAGTGTAGAAATTCACAAGAGCCAGAAAAAGAAAGCATTTAAAAGTTGATGATGTTCAACAAAACTCTCTTGTTGCTTGGTTAACTTACCTGTTTTATGCTTCTGAAAGATGGTAACAGAAATTGGAAAATTTTAAACATCAAATCAGTCAACTATTGTAACTTGATAATCATCCTTGTAAAGGTTTGATGAGGAGGATACTGCAACAAACAGTCAAATTAGGTTCAATGGTTCTGTCAATTTCATTTATAGATGATATGATCTTCGTTACTGTTATCCATTTGAGAAATTCTTGTCCTAGATAACCATACAATGCACCTGCACAGAAGAAGAGAGTTTTATCTCAGCAAACTACCTTATGTCACATTTTTTCCTTTAGAATCTTTGTTTCCTAAGTTTAGTTCGAGCCATATGGCAGATGCTTTGCCAGATGTTGCAAATGTGGACAAGGTTCTTTTGTTCCAGGTGACAGCAGTTTCTTATGTTCGAGTTCCTAAAGTTCTGCCCAAGGTTTAAGGGCTAACAACATGCAGCTAAAGTGGCTAATGGGAATCCTATCTATTGACACTGAACTACAGGGTCCTCCCTTCCTCCTGTTTCTGTCATACTCTCTGGTTTTTCAGAGGAGGGAAAGGGAGGGAGGGAAAGAAAGGAAGAAAAAGAGATTGTTGTCTCATCTATAGAAGGGAAGCCCAGGAGTTAATTGGTCCATGGTCAAGATTCACCACACAGAATCTAGGAAGGAGTAGGAGGAGGGGAGAGATGATAAGGTGCCTAAATACCCAAAATAATCACCACAGGGGGGCAGTAACTTCTTACCTTCTTCCTACCTTTAGATTCACTCACCAATACAAAGTTAATAGAAAGTAGATCCCTGTCCTCCATTAGTGTGAATGATACAAAATGCTGTTGCTTGTTCTCATTAGTATAGATAGCCAGAACCCATTGCTGATGGGTTCACCATCACATTTACAACCTTTGTAAAGATTATTGATCATTACCCTGTTCTGGGGTCACAGATATTGTGCTACTGCCTTTGGCTAGCCATTTGTTCTTGGCCATAAGAAGTTTAAGGCAAAAGTGTGTGCAAGAATCTGAAAAATCTGTTACTACTAAGCTCACCTCAACCTCTTAAAATTATTAAACATTTTACTAGGAAACTGAGGACCAGAAACTTAAAGTGTGATAATTGTTTCAACATATTTGAAAGGATGGCATGTAGAGGGGATTAGGCAGGGAGAGAATCAGAAATACCTACTGGATGACCCCAAATGACAGAATAAAGAAGGAGGTGGGGGGTATGAATATTTTAAGTACTTACTATATAACAGGAAGTTTGCTAAAAACTTTAAAAATATTATTTAATTTGACCTCACCACTACTCTGTGAGTTAGATAATATCATGGTCTCTACTTTAGAAGTAAGGATGCTGAAGTAGAATTTTAAGTGACTCATCCAGTGTCACTTACTTAAAAAGTATGTAAGGCTGGATTTGAACTCAGATCTTCCTGACTCTAGGCCAAGTACCTTAACTAAAAGCAATGGGATAGAAACTGAACCAAACATAGTTAAGCAGTGATGTAATTCCTAATAATCAGTTACCCCAAGGTAAAATGAATTGTCTCAGGAGATCATGGCATCTCACTTGCCATCATTAAGAGCCTGGATGGCCACTAGGAGATTTAACAGAATGGAATCTTGGTTATCTACAGGTTTGACAAGACATATGAAATACATATGGATCTTCTAATTCCCTGTAATTCTATTCACTTTAATATAAATTTGACACATGGTCAACTCTTGCCCCAGAAGCAATTCTACAAGTTATTTTAACATTTTGCAAGTAACTGTGTGAAACGTAGACTGACCCTTTGTTATCTCTTGCTCTTCTTACACCATTAGACATCTTTCTCTTTAATCATACAAATTATCAATGATGTAACTAGATTGCAACTGTATAATTATAGTAAATGAAGGTAGAAAAGAAAGGATAAAGAATGGAAGGCAAAGACAAGGAGTTACAAACACACTCAAGGTCAGCAAATATCTCAGTACTAAGTAAATTACATTAATTGCCCTGTTATTAAGTGGCACCCATACCAATGTTGAAGAATATAGATGAAAGCATTTCCTCACTTCACTTGCTGTCCCATAAAATATACAGCTCTTTTGATGGAATGGGCCTATGGAAGAAATCATTGAATATTTTCAAAAGGTATTTAATAGGTGGCCTATTTATTGTGGAAATTAAGGTGAAGGGAAATGAAAGACTAGGGAAAAGATGATGGCTATGTAAGGAGACATTATCTTAAGGGCCTCCTTTGTTTCCAGTATCTCCAGTGTTCTCAAAGAAGATCCTGGGGCTCAGATTTCCCAGAGTAAGAAAATAGGGACCAATTTCAAGATTGTTTGGGTTTTCTTTCCAGAACTAATGCTTATTATGGCTAAAATGGGATAGCACACAGCTTGTGCTAACATTGACCTTGGTGAGGAATGATCAAGATATGTCAACAATTTCAAGTAACTCGTGGAGGCCCAGAAAGATGCCATGCTATTGAGCCATGGAAAAGAGCACTGCTCTCATTTATAAATCTCAACAGATGGCCCTTTGCCAAGTCCTAAAAACCATTTCAGCTAACTAAACAATGGTTACTAACTCTTTAGTCTGACATTAAGGTCACCAGTATCTGGTCCTATCCCACATTTTTAGCTTTATCTCTCCCTATACTTATGGTGGTCATATTTTCTAACCTAAATAATGGGTAATGTGGTCACACAATGATATTTACTCAAAAGACTTAAAAGCTAGAATGGACTTATAGAAATTGTTCTCACTTTCTACATGAAGCAAATGAAAAAAAAAATCCAGAAGAAGGGAAAAGATTTCCCCAGTGTCACACAAAAAGCAAGGTATAGAAATAGAATTCAAACCCAGGTCTAATCTAGGATTTCAAAATACAAGAATAAAGTCTCACATTCAACCAATCTAATGACAAAGTTGCATGATGGTGCACAAGCCAATTTAGTGGACAACACAAATTGATGATGTATGTCCTATGACCTCCATACTGCTGTCCCATATCTCATTAGCTTTCACTGTAAGAGTGAAGGAGGACACAAGAGTTCCAAACAGTTATACCAACCCAGAACATTTCAGGCTAATTCTAAGCAGTCCCAGGGAGGTTGAGGATCTTAGGGTTTGGGGGAGGTAGACAAGGCAATCTGCTGCCCTTCATATATGCATCACTCCATATTTAGCAGATTCAAAGTATATTTGAATACAGTTATGAGTAGACCTGCTAAGAATAAATACAGTATTTGAGAAAATTCCTTTGATATTAAAGGTGGAGTTTAATGGACTCAGCAGTCCAGCTGGTTCAGAATACATGTCTGTGCACCTCCTTCTGAGTGAACTGCCTACTATAATCAGACTGACTCAATAGGTCTTCTTACTACAAAAACAAGGCCCTTTCCACTATAAAACATTGCCCTGCCTTTTGCAAAGCCTTATTTAAACTATAGGTCCTTTTGTTAAAACTGGAACTAGCCTAGAAAATCTTAGTTATTCCCAGTCAAGTAGTCTCTGCTGCTGTCTCTAAACATATCTTTATCTTCCCAGCATTCCTCTACTAATTTTTCAGTCTTGAGTCCTTTCCTCTATACCTATTCAAATTCATTTTTGGAAAGGAAGAGATTTAGGATTGACATGTAAATCATCTTGAGGCCTTTACTTGAAGAACTGTCTTATCAAAGATGGATTGTATTTACTCTGCTTTGGGGTCAGAGAATTCATCTAGGAGCAATAGCTGAAATGTCAGAGGCAAATTTTGATTTTATGTAAACAAAACACTTTCTAATACTCAAAACCATCCCAACGTGTAATACATTGCTTCAAGAGGTAGGTAGTTCTCTTTCATTAAAGGAGTTTTTCAGTGACCCTTATACAGGACTTTTTTGAGCTATGACTTCAACAAGATGGCTCTCCCCAAATCTGAAATTGCATTTTATATAATGATCTTCAGGACTCAGAAAGCCTAACTCTTTAGAAAATTAGCTCCATGAAGGGAAAGAATCCGTAACATCCTTATATTTGTATCTGTGGCAGTGTCAAGCCTGTGGTAAGGGCTTAGTAAGTTCTTATTTTCATTTATTCAGTCTTTTCCTCCCATAACTTATTCCTCAGTCAGAAGTGATCTCTTCCTCTTCTAAATTTCTATACTATTGACTTCCGGTTAAGATGGCGGCTTAGAGAAAGCTCAAGTTCAGATCTCCGGAAAAACCTTCCCAACCGATCTCAAACTATAAGCTCCTAAGGCGCCGAAATTCAAAACGATCAACAGCACAGACCCTGGGAAGCCTCCTCCTGGACCTGGACCCGGTTCAAAAGGTACTGCTCCCCTCAAAAGCCAGAACCGGAGATCACTCGGACCGCAGGGGTAGGAGCGCAGAGTCCAAGGCTCCCGGAAGCCGCGGCTGGCTGGGCTCAGAGAGCAGAACCCTCAGGGCCTTCTACCCGAGTCCCAGTGAAAGTTACTGCCTGGGGCTCCCGCTACAGAGAGCTGGTCGAAACAACAGCAACCCTCAGGGCGGGCAAGACAGCCTCACGGGCTGGATCCTGCTATCCAAGTCTCAGTGAAAGTCCTTGCCCGGAGCTTGGGAAAGCTGCAGCCCATCCCCCCCGCAGGCCGACGAAACAGCCTCACAGCCAGCGATTCTGAAGGCAACTTCTGGAAAGCGAGCCGGGGGGAGAGTGTGGCCTCGTGGTCCGACCCTTCCATTCCAGTTCCAGTGAGGCATATTCAGTTTAACCCAGGGAAAGCTCATAGAACTATCTGCCCAGGACTAAAGCGTCTGAACACCAGACAGAGACAAGGAAAACTAATCCTCCACATTCAGAAATGGCAAACTCCACAGAACCACAGAAGCCCCAAAATATCAAGAAAAATAAGAAGAAAGGGGCGACTTTGGACACATTCTATGGAGCCAAAATACAAAATACAGAGCAGACAGAAGATAATATAAAAGAAAATGCTCCAAAACCTTCCAAAGGAAATGGAAACTCTCCACAAACCTATGAAGAATTTGAATCAGAAATGACCAAAAAGATGGAAGCCTTCTGGGAGGAAAAGTTGGAAATAATGCAAAAGAAATTCACGCATCTACAAAACCAGTTTGACCAAACTGTAAAAGAAAACCAGGCTTTAAAGGCCAGAATCAGGCAGCTGGAAGACAACGATCGTGTAAAAGAGCAAGAATCAATAAAGCAAAGCCAAAATACCAAGAAATTAGAAGAGAACATAAAATATCTCACCGACAAGGTGATAGATCTGGAAAATAGGGGGAGAAGGGATAATTTAAGAATAATTGGACTCCCATAAAAGCCAGAAATAAACACCAAACTGGACATGGTGATACAAGATATAATCAAAGAAAATTGCCCAGAGATTCTAGAACAAGGGGGCAATACAGCCACTGACAGAGCTCACAGAACACCTTCTACACTAAACCCCCAAAAGACAACTCCCAGGAATGTAATTGCCAAATTCCAAAGCTCTCAAACAAAAGAAAAAATCCTACAGGAAGCCAGAAAAAGACAATTTAGATATAAAGGAATGCCAATCAGGGTCACACAAGACCTTGCAAGTTCTACTCTGAATGATCGTAAGGCATGGAACATGATCTTCAGAAAGGCAAGAGAGCTGGGTCTCCAACCAAGAATCAGCTACCCAGCAAAACTGACTATATACTTCCAAGGGAAAGTATGGGCATTCAACAAAATAGAAGACTTCCAACTTTTTGCAAAGAAAAGACCAGAGCTCTGTGGAAAGTTTGATACCGAAAATCAAAGAGCAAGGAATACCTGAAAAGGTAAATATTAAGGAAAGGGGAAAATGTTATCTTCTTCTTTTACTCAAACTCTCTTCTATAAGGACTACATTTATATCAACCTATGTATACTAATATGTGGGGAAAATGTAATGTATAAATAGGGGGTAAAGAAAGACCAAATAGAATAATCATTCTCACACAAAGATTCATATGGGAAGGGGAGGGGAAGAAAACTCCTATAAGAAGGAGAGGAAGGGGGGGGGGGTTACTTAAACCTCAATCTCAGGGAAATCAACTCTGAGAGGGAAAAACATCCAGATCCATTGGGATCTTGAATTCTATCTTACCCAACAAGGGTAAGGAGAAGGGAAAACCAAGGGGGGGAGGGGGAGAGGGAGAACAAAAAGGGAGGGAAAGAGAGGGGGGAAGGGGAGGGAACAAAAAGGGAGGGACTAAAAAGGGAAACATCAAGGGAGGGGACAAGGGGGACTGTTTCAAAGTAAATCACTGGACTAAAAGGTAGAGCCGAAGAAGAATAGGTTAGAATTAGGGAAGGCAATCAAAATGCCAGGGAGTCCACAAATGACAATCATAACTTTGAACGTGAATGGGATGAACTCACCCATAAAACGTAGACGAATAGCAGAATGGATTAGAATCCAAAACCCTACCATATGTTGTCTTCAAGAAACACACATGAGGCGGGTTGACACCCACAAGGTCAGAATTAAAGGATGGAGTAAGACCTTCTGGGCTTCAACTGATAGAAAGAAGGCAGGAGTGGTAATCATGATATCTGATAAAGCCAATGCAAAAATAGACCTGATCAAAAGGGATAGGGAAGGTAATTATATTTTGTTAAAAGGGACTATAGACAATGAGGAAATATCATTAATCAATATGTATGCACCAAATAATATAGCACCCAAATTTCTAATGGAGAAACTAGGAGAATTGAAGGAAGAAATAGACAATAAAACCATACTAGTGGGAGACTTAAACCAACCATTATCAAATTTAGATAAATCAAATCAAAAAATAAATAAGAAAGAGGTAAAAGAAGTGAATGAAATCTTAGAAAAATTAGAATTAATAGACATATGGAGAAAAATAAATAGGGATAAAGAGGAATACACCTTCTTCTCAGCACCACATGGCACATTCACAAAAATTGACCATACATTAGGTCACAGAAACATAGCACACAAATGCAGAAAAGCAGAAATAATGAATGCAGCCTTCTCAGATCACAAGGCAATAAAAATAATGATTAGTAATGGTACATGGAAAACCAAATCTAAAACCAATTGGAAATTAAACAATATGATACTCCAAAACCGTTTAGTTAAAGAAGAAATCATAGAAACAATTAATAATTTCATCGAGGAAAATGACAATGGCGAAACATCCTTTCAAACCTTTTGGGATGCAGCCAAAGCAGTAATCAGAGGTAAATTCATATCCCTGAATGCTTATATTAACAAACAAGGGAGAGCAGAGATCAATCAATTGGAAATGCAAATGAAAAAACTGGAAAGCGATCAAATTAAAAACCCCCAGCAGAAAACCAAATTAGAAATCCTAAAAATTAAGGGAGAAATTAATAAAATCGAAAGTGATAGAACTATTGATTTAATAAATGAGACAAGAAGCTGGTACTTTGAAAAAACAAACAAAATAGACAAGGTACTGGTCAATCTAATTAAAAAAAGAAAGGAAGAAAAGCAAATTCACAGCATTAAAGATGAAAAGGGGGACAGCACCTCTGATGAAGAGGAAATTAAGGCAATCATTAGAAATTACTTTGCCCAATTATATGGCAATAAATACACCAATTTAGGAGAAATGGATGAATATATACAAAAATACAAACTGCCTAGACTAACAGAAGAGGAAATAGAATTCCTAAATAATCCCATATCAGAAATTGAAATCCAACAAGCCATCAAAGAACTTCCTAAGAAAAAATCCCCAGGGCCTGATGGATTCACCTGTGAATTCTATCAAACATTCAGAGAACAGTTAATCCCAATACTACACAAACTATTTGACATAATAAGCAAAGAGGGAGTTCTACCAAACTCCTTTTACGACACAAACATGGTACTGATTCCAAAACCAGGCAGGTCAAAAACAGAGAAAGAAAACTATAGGCCAATCTCCCTAATGAATATAGATGCAAAAATCTTAAATAGGATACTAGCAAAAAGACTCCAGCAAGTGATCAGAAGGATCATTCACCATGATCAAGTAGGATTCATACCAGGGATGCAGGGCTGGTTCAACATTAGGAAAACCATCCACATAATTGACCACATCAACAAGCAAACTAGCAAGAACCACATGATTATCTCAATAGATGCAGAAAAAGCCTTTGATAAAATACAACACCCATTCCTATTAAAAACACTAGAAAGCATAGGAATAGAAGGGTCATTCCTAAAAATAATAAACAGTATATATCTAAAACCAACAGCTAATATCATCTGCAATGGGGATAAACTAGATGCATTCCCAATAAGATCAGGAGTGAAACAAGGATGCCCATTATCACCTCTACTATTTGACATTGTACTAGAAACACTAGCAGTAGCAATTAGAGAAGATAAAGGAATTGAAGGCATCAAAATAGGCAAGGAGGAGACCAAGTTATCACTCTTTGCGGATGACATGATGGTCTACTTAAAGAATCCTAGAGATTCAACCAAAAAGCTAATTGAAATAATCAACAACTTTAGCAAAGTTGCAGGATACAAAATAAACCCACATAAATCATCAGCTTTTCTATATATCTCCAACACAGCTCAGCAGCAAGAACTAGAAAGAGAAATCCCATTCAAAATCACCTTAGACAAAATAAAATACCTAGGAATCTATCTCCCAAGACAAACACAGGAACTATATGAACACAACTACAAAACACTCGCCACACAACTAAAACTAGACTAGAACAAATGGAAAAACATTAACTGCTCATGGATAGGACGAGCCAATATAATAAAAATGACCATCCTACCCAAACTTATTTATCTATTTAGTGCCATACCCATTGAACTACCAAAATACTTCTTCATTGATTTAGAAAAAAACTATAACAAAGTTCATTTGGAAGAACAAAAGATCAAGGATATCCAGGGAAATAATGAAAAAAAACACACATGATGGGGGCCTTGCAGTCCCTGACCTAAAACTATATTACAAAGCAGCAGTCATCAAAACAATTTGGTACTGGCTAAGAAACAGAAAGGAAGATCAGTGGAATAGACTGGGGGAAAGCGACCTCAGCAAGACAGTATACGATAAACCCAAAGATCCCAGCTTTTGGGACAAAAATCCACTATTCGATAAAAACTGCTGGGAAAATTGGAAGACAGTGTGGGAGAGACTAGGAATAGATCAACACCTCACACCCTACACCAAGATAAATTCAAAATGGGTGAGTGACTTAAACATAAAGAAGGAAACCATAAGTAAATTGGGTAAACATAGAATAGTATACATGTCAGACCTTTGGGAGGGGAAAGGCTTTAAAACCAAGCAAGATATAGAAAGAATCACAAAATGTAAAATAAATAATTTTGACTACATCAAACTAAAAAGCTTTTGTACAAACAAAGCCAATATAACTAAAATCAGAAGGGAAACAACAAATTGGGAAAAAATCTTCATAGAAACCTCTGACAAAGGTTTAATTACTCATATTTATAATGAGCTAAATCAATTGTACAAAAAATCAAGCCATTCTCCAATTGATAAATGGGCAAGGGAAATGGATAGGCAGTTCTCAGATAAAGAAATCAAAACTATTAACAAGCACATGAAGAAGTGTTCTACATCTCTTATAATCAGAGAGATGCAAATCAAAACAACTCTGAGGTATCACCTCACACCTAGCAGATTGGCTAACATGACAGCTATGGAAAGTAATGAATGCTGGAGGGGATGTGGCAAAATAGGGACATTAATTCATTGCTGGTGGAGCTGTGAAATGATCCAACCATTCTGGAGGGCAATTTGGAACTATGCCCAAAGAGCGACAAAAGAATATCTACCCTTTGACCCAGCCATAGCACTGCTGGGTCTGTACCCCAAAGAGATAATGGACACAAAGACTTGTACAAAAATATTCATAGCTGCGCTCTTTGTGGTGGCCCAAAACTGGAAAACGAGGGGATGCCCATCAATTGGGGAATGGCTGAACAAACTGTGGTATATGTTGGTGATGGAATACTATTGTGCTAAAAGGAATAATAAAGTGGAGAAGTTCCATGGAGACTGGAACAACCTCCAGGAAGTGATGCAGAGCGAGAGGAGCAGAACCAGGAGAACATTGTACACAGAGACTAATACACTGTGGTATAATCAAACGTAATGGACTTCTCCATTAGTGGCGGTGTAATGTCCCTGAACAACTTGTAGGGATCCAGGAGAAAAAAACACCATTCATAAGCAAAGGATAAACTATGGGAGTGGAAACACCGAGAAAAAGCAACTGCCTGAATACAGAGGTTGAGGGGACATGACAGAGGATAGACTCTAAATGAACACTCTAATGCAAATACTATCAACAAAGCAATGGGTTCAAATCAAGAAAACATCTAATGCCCAGTGGACTTATGCGTTGGCTATGGGGGGTGGGGGGGGAGGAAAAGAAAATTATCTATGTCTTTAACGAATAATGCTTGGAAATGATCAAATAAAATATATTTAAAAAAAAAATAAAATAAATTTCTATACTATTCAAAATATGTTCAATACAACCTACTTTATGTTGTATCATTAATATACTTGTCATTTCCCTTAATAGAAAGCAGGCTTCTTGAATCAAGATCTATAATTATTTTATCACCTACAGTGCACATAGTAGGTGTTCAATAAATCTTTGTTAAATGAGTAAAGTGAGTTTCATACCATCCTCATCTGTCAAAGTAAACTTCCTTAAATGCCAGTTTAATCATACCATGCTTCTCCTCTCCTTTCCTCACTCAAACTCCTATCACTTCCAAGATCAAACATAAAAATCTAACATTTGATTTTCAAAGCTTCGCATAACCTAACTCTCACTCTACCTTTCTAGTCTTCTTACACTGTAAACCCTCTGTAGTCTATGATCCAGAGATACTAGCCTCCTTGCTATTCTTCAAACAAGACACTCCATCTTGAAACTACAGGCATTTTCTTTAAATCTCCCCACTCCTGGAATATTCTCCCTATTTATTTCTACCTTTTGGTCTCCCTGTATTCCTTCAAGTCCCAGCTAAAATTCTCTTTTCTAAAAGAAGACTTTCAAAAATCTTCCTCTAGTGTCTTATCTTTGTAGAGTAATTCTAGTATACCCAAGCTGTAACTTATTTGTAGGTAGTTGTTTGCATATGGTCTCTTCCATTAGACTGTGTCTTGCCTGTCTTTGAATCCTGGATGCTTAGAGCAGTACCTGGCACATAGCCTGCAATTAATAAATACTTATTGACTGGCATATGTTATGTTAAAAGGAGAGAATTGCTGCCCCTAATAAGAGGGAAAATGAGAATAAAACATTTGTTAAAAGCTTACTATACACATATATATCTATATCTATATATATATATATATATGCTAACTAGTGGAGATATGAATAAGAAAAGGAAAGTGTCCTTAACTACAGGAGCTTACAGTTCATAAGGGTAAGACAATATGCAAAAGG
This sequence comes from Monodelphis domestica, assembly GCF_027887165.1. Taxonomy (NCBI): domain Eukaryota; kingdom Metazoa; phylum Chordata; class Mammalia; order Didelphimorphia; family Didelphidae; genus Monodelphis; species Monodelphis domestica. The sequence continues at coordinate 129,203,212 of NC_077227.1, read as the reverse complement.
AGGCTAAAGAAAGAGAGGAGAGAGGAAGTACTCAGCACATGGGGCATGATGATGATGAATTTGATTCCAAAGTGTGCTTATGATGGGAAATGAAGGGTTTACTGAGCTTCTGAGGCCCCTTTATATGGAAACTTTGGAAGGATGACAAAAGACATACTATTATCTTTTCTGTACCAAACAGATTGAACTTCTGACTGGCAAGTTTACAGTAAAAAATGTTATTGGGAAATTTAAATTCAAAATAAAAGAGATGACAGTAGGAAAAAATGCTCTTCTAGCCTCAGTGAGTCACCAGGCTAGAAAGAACTATTTCCCATGGAAATAATAGAAGACTGGTAGACGAAATCATGGAGCTATTTGTTCATGGCCTTTGTAAAACTATCAAGTACAAGGAAAATTTCCAAAGGAGAAAATGGGTAAACGTTTCATTTTTTTAAAAATGGGAAAAGGAGAATTTACCAATTGTAGGCTGGTAAGCTTTAATTCTTATTAAAAATATTATTGAATACATAGCTAAAGGGGTGGTTAGTGAGTGCTTAAGTAGACACAAAATTTTAGGATTGAAAAAGATCTTCCTTCTTTTCTATTTATTTCAATACTTTTATTTTGCAGATGAAGAAACTGAGGACCCATAAAGGAGAAAGACTTCCCAAGTTAACAAATGTGAAGGTTGGAGCCTATTTTACTTAAAGGAAAGTTATTGTTGTTTTTAACTCTAGCAATTAAGACATATTTATATTCTAGAACCAGAAATTCTTATTGTAAGTTTTTGAGTCATCTGAGGGCTTTATAAGGTCTCTAGTCAACCATGTGGAGTGGGAGGATAGAAGATGGCTTTCAGGGGAGGAAAAAAAAAGTTTTCCAAAAAGTTGTGCCTTCTTCTAAAGGCTGCTTATATAGCACTTTCCAATGCTAATAAATCTCTAACTGGAACCAATCCCACAGTCAGTTATTTCCCTCAGAGACATTATTATAGCTTCTGTATGTCTAAAGGATGACTCCAAAATATAACATGTAAATGTTACTTTGTCACCAACTGAATAACTTCCAGCTCCAATAACTCTATAAACAATAGAGATGAGACATTTCTTCTCCAATATAGAAATATGGAGTTTTTGGGGTGGGAGAGGGGGAATAGTTCATGGAGGGAAATTGATGGAGGAACTGAAATGTGGGCAATACTTTTTAAAGTCAATCTTTGCCAATCTAAAGTCACTTTGTTTTTTGGAAATATAAAACTATATCATGGAAAACCTGGTTGATTCTTAAATTAATGATGCTTGATATAAGCCTTTTGAGGTCTCTTAAACCTCTAAGATTCATTCAATAAGTTCTATGAAATTCTTTTGGGTTGTTGATTACTTTAACAAGTAGTTGTGACTAGATAGGCTTTATCATTATCACTACCAACATTATCATATGTCTCCAAGGATCACATTAACCAAATGGGTGTGTTTAGAACCATTAGATAATACATCAAATTTAGCTGATAAAAATTACAGTCTAAAACTTTCTTCTGGAAATTTAAGTAGCTTAGTGGATAAAGTACTAGCTCTGGAGTTAGGAAGACTCTTCTCCTAAGTTCAAATCTGGCCCTAGGTAGTTTTAGGACCCTTGGCAAGTCACTTAACCCTGATTGCCTTAATTTCTTCATCTGTAAAATGAATGATAAAAAGAAATGGCAAACCCCATTCATTCTTTTTGCCAAGAAAACCACAAATCAGGTCACTGAGTCAAACACAACTAAAATGAATTAATAACAACAAGAACTTTCTACCACACCACAGCAGTTACTGTATCTAAGGAAAGGAGACCTGAAAGGGCATCAGCCCTTTTACTATAGAATTCTGCTGGCTAGGGGATCAGCCATCTCAATGATCCATCATGCCAGAAAACTAATAACATCTAGTCTTGAGGGTCTGTGAAACAGTAGAAGTAGGGAGAACAAGAAAACCAGACAAATTACTGAGAATAAAAGAAAGCACTGAAAAGCAGTAATAAAAATACAAGAAACACTGAGTATAAGTTTGACTTCACAATTGGTTAAACCAAAAGAGGGAAAAATTTGTGAAGATAAGAATTAAAATAAATAGTAATTTCAAGAGAGGCCATAGGATATAGAGTATCACACTATGAAAGAAAGTAAAACAAATGACCAATATGCTCAATAATATAAACAATTTGGTGAAAACTCACTGACAAAATGAAACAAACGATAATAATAAAATGAAAAAGCATTTAGCACCTGTAGGCAGAAGAAAGTTTATATTAGCACCTTATACTACATTCCAAACTATATTTCAAATGGAATTTCTGATAAATGTGAGGTAGGCATGTACTATCTTTTATGATTATGGCAGGATAGTTTTATTACCTGAATTCTTAAAATGTTTGCATGATCAATGTTACTGCATCTAGGAAAGGAAAATTATCAATTCAGGGATGGAGAAGTGGAACTCACTATTTGACATAAACTGCTGGGAAAACTGAAAAACAGTATGGCAGAAACTAGATAAAGAACAAAACCTTGTGACATGTATCAAGGTAAAGTCAAAATGGATTACATGATCTAGAAATAAAGGGTGATATCATAACAAATTAGGGGAGCATGGAATTGTTTTCCTGTTAGGCTTATGGGTAAGGGAAGAATTTAGGTCTAAACAAAACTTGGGGAACATTACAAAATATGAAATAGAGAACTTTGAGTATATTAATGTAGAAAGCTTTTGCACAAACAAAACAACCAAGATCTTAAGTGAAACACCAATCTGGGGGAAAATTTTATGGCAAATGTCTCTGACAAAGGCCTTATTTATCAAATATAAAAAATGAGTCAAATTTATAAGAATCTAAAGCATTCTCCAATTGACAAATGCTCAAAGGGTATCAAAAGGCTATTCTCAGGTGAAAAAGTTAAAACTATCTTTAGTCATATGAAAAATGCAAGAAATCACTATTAATTAGAGGATTTCAAATTAAAACAACTCAGATACTACCTCACACCTATTACACTGACTAATATGAGAAAAATAGAAAACAATAGAGGAAGTGGTAAAACTGAGACACTAAACTGTTGGTGAAGCTATGAAATGATGCAACAACCATTCTGAAAAGCAATTTGGAATCATGTCCAAAGAGCTATAAAACTGTGAATACCCTTTGATCCAGCAATATCACTCTTATGTCTGTATCCCAAGGAGAGTAAAGATGGGGGAAAAGGACTTATTTGTAGAATGATATGTATGACAGCTCCTTTAGTGTCAGTAAAGAACTGGAAACTGAAGAGATGAATTTGCTTAATTGGGGAACTGCTGAGCAAGTTGTGATATATGATTGTAATTGTATATTATTGTGTGTAATAAATGACAAAAAGATGATCACAAAAAAGCCCTGAAAAGCCTTATATTGTGAAGATGGATTAACTCTCCCCTTGCCCACCTTTAGATTTAATAACCAGAAGCATATACACCCCACTTATCCTTAAGTATGGGGAGCTCTGTGACCCATATGTGCAAAAGAAGCTGTGGAATCAGAAACAGCTGACGGCCCCCTGGGCAGTACTAAGCAAAGCTAAAGCTACAAATGGTCCACATAAATGGAAGGAATGCCCAGTAAGTGACACAAAGAAGCATCTTTAAAAGCAGCAGCAACTTCCTCTGAGAGTAAGTTCTTCAGAGTTGAGAGTTCAAGTTGGAGTGGGAGTTCGAGTTGGAGTCTGGTGAAGCATCTGCTTCATGGACCTGAGACTGAAATTTGGTGAGACTGTTTTTGAATCTCTCTCTTTGAATTACCATGTGGGTGAGTGAAAAAAGCTGACTCCTTTTCCTGACTTTTCTGGAGGTACTAGCCTCCGGAGAAGCCCCTTGTCTTGGAGGAGATCTTATGGCTAGAACTCTTGTTTAATTTGCCTCTGGGTCCCCCTTTGCTGGGGCCCCTGAAGCCCTGCCTAGTTCAGACTCGGCCAGAGTAATTATCTACTCTCTCTGTCTCTGTCTCTCTGTCTCTCTGTCTCTCTCTCTTCTCTCTTCTCTCCTCTCTCTCTCTCTCTCTTTCTCTCTCTCTTTTTCTCTCTCTCATTTCCCTACTTTCACTCTTTCTCCTTTTGTAAATAAATTACCATAAAGTCATCCTGACTTGAGTAATATATTTTTGGCAACCACATTTTTATACATTTAGTGCAACCTTTAATTTTTAACCCTTGCAAAATGAAGTGGGAACCAGGAGAACATTGTACATAGTAACAGCAATAATGTACAATGATCAACTTTGAATGACTATTATCAACAGCACAAGGATATAAGACAACTAATAGTCTGAAAGCAGATTACAGCATAGAATTCTTTACTTTATTTCATCCCTGAATTTTTCTCTTGTATAAGTGATGTGTGTCTTCCTTCACACGATGAACATGGAAATATATATCGCATGATAATGTATACCACCTACATCATATTACTTGCTTTCCAGAGGAGGGAGGAAGGATGGGGAAAAGGGAGAGAACTTAGGCTGTAAAATGTCAAAAAACAGCTATTGAAAGTTTTATCAATATATGATCTAGAGAAAAAAGATTTTAATTATTTAAAATATTGAAGTCTTTATATTAACTATCTCTAAAGGCCAGGTGTCCAAAATGTAGAGGAAACAAATATAAAGATAACAAAGGCTATTCAGTAAACGTTCATTTTTAAAAGAAGAAAAATTATCAACTATTAGCAACCACATGAAAGATTGTTCCAAATTACTAATATTAATAGAAAAGGAAAAACAATTCTGAGATTACTCTTTTTACCAGCAACTTGGCAAAGATAAGAAAATATTAAAATAGTCTATTTTATAGGGACTATAAAAACACTACCAAAAAATAGACTGCAATTAGAGCTCTGATTGGATCATCAGTTTCAGAAATAATTTGGAAAAATATTTTTTTATTAAATGGCTAAATTGTTCATAAACATTGACTTATAAATTCTATTAATAGGCCTATACCCAAAGAAGGTTCAAAAAGAAAGATTTCAAACATACCAAAATATTCATAACATTTTTGTAAATATAAAGAACAAATATAACTTTTATATAATAATTTAAAATATCTTAGCATGATATAAAATACTTCAGAATTGTAAAGGTTAATTGTAATCATCTAATTAAAAGTCCATCTCCTCCTCCCAAAAAAGAAAATGTTCTAAAATACGCCTATTAATTGTACAAATAAAAAGTTGTCAAAATTAGAGATAATCAATGTTATTATTGTTCTGTATTGCCATTTTCCCATTTTTGTTCAATTTTTTTAAATTATAAACTTTAAAATATTTGGATGCCACCTGTTTTTCCTACCAATCATTTCCAATTATATAGCCTTCCTCCCTGATCTCCATGCACAACTCACATGATAATATTAATCTTTCCCTTATAACAAAAGAAAACAATTAAGCAAAACCAAACAGGACATTGTTAGTATACAACCATAATCTCTCAGTGTCTGACTAGTGTGGTCATTTCCACTCATAGTTCCCCATTTCTCTATTAAGAGGAAGAAGGTGTTTCATTCATCGTTGTCTGGATCCAAGATTGATACTTACAGTTGTTCAGTATTTAGTTTCTTTTTAGCATCTTTTAAATTTAAATAATTGTAATGATTAAAAGTAGTTTTTTTTTCTGTTTTCTCTTCATATACATCAGATCACATAAGTCTTCCTTTGTTTCTCCAAATTCTTCATTTTGCTATTTCTTACTATACAATATTATTTTTCCATTTCTTAAACCCTTTACTAAGTATCAGTTCCAAGGCAGAAGAGTGGTGAGGGTAGACAATTGTGATTAAGTGATTTTCCCAGGGCCACACCACTAGGAAGAGTCAGAGGTCACATTTAAACTTTGGATTTCCCATCTCTAGGCCTAGCTCTCTAACCACTGAGAACCTAGTTGCCCTCAAAATATTATTTCATTAAAGTCACATGCAATAGTTTGTTCAGCCATTTCCCAATACATAGATGGGCATTTAATTTTACCATTGGATTTCAAGATAGGATGACTCTAGGATACAATGAAACAGGGTCAGAATCAACTCATTTTTTATCTTAATGCTAGTATTATTAAAATAGTTTCTAGCTGACTATAATTGAAAAAGAAATCCTTCATGAGTAATTTTCCAACAGAAAACACTTTTTAAAGGACTCCTCTAGCATTTAATTGCAATATATTTTCAATCAAAAAAATTTTATTGGTTTGCATTATAATTCTGAATGTTTTGTCTTTGTTGGCTTTGTGCTTTACATTTGATAAAGCATCTCCACAAGTGATTTACTGCTTTCCTGGCAAACTCTTTTCACATCTAGGCCAAACAATGAGCCTAAATTTTAAAATAATCAGTATTGTATTTCTACATAAAACCTAATCTTTTCTCTTTTTTCCTGATGAATAATCAAGTCCTGCTTATTTTTGTCAAGCATAGGCTGATTTAAAATATTTGATTCATTATTATTTTTGCCAACAAAACTAAGTAAAGTTGCTTAAACAGCCTCCTACCCCTAAACACACACACACACACACACACACACACACACACACACACACTCACTCACTCACTCACTCACTCTTTGGAATTGCCCTAATATTTTATTTTGTTTTTCAACTGAAATTCCACTCCTTTGTCTTATGAGGCAACAAAGGTGACCTGAGATCAAGAAGGTTAATCTAGCAGAGCGTAATTCTGTCAGATCCTACACAAACTGGAATGGCTGGGAGTACAGAAAAAGCTACAGAAGGGTATGCTTATCATTTGATAACCAGTCTGAATAGTTTTGTCCAGTCAACTCATAAAGACTAGCAAACAAATTGTTTCTAAATCAAAATCACCCACATTGATGGATCTCTTGAAGAATTTTAAAAAATTACAACTAATTAGTATTTATGTCAGTCAAAACCAAATACACTTGATTCTTGAGATGCAAGACTAGAATAATTAAAATAACTGACAAAAATGAGTGAATATTTCCAGGAATAACTTTCTCTGCTCCTCTACTATGTCTATGCTAAACCATCCATCACAGACCCAGGTTCATAACTTTATATTCTCTCGTCCACAACCATCCCCTTATCCCATCAGTTACTAAGTCCCAATTCCAATTTCTCATTTCTTGAAACTATCCACTGTTTTCTACCTCTAGTGTCATTGCATCAGTTCAGGCGCTCATCATTTGAACTAATGTATAAGTTACTAGAAGGCAGATCTATTTCATTTTCTGAATTTCTATAGGCATATGGTAGATTTTTAATAAATTCCTGCTGAATTGAATTGTTTGGACTATTGTGCTCACCTCCTAATTTTTCATTCTGCTATCAGTTTCTCCCTTTTCCAAATGATCCTCCAGACTGCTTCTAAGACAATACTTTAGCCATAGAACTACTCTGGAGAATTTGAGAATTCTGGCCCATTTACATTGCCCCTTTCTAAGTGAGGGTATGATTTTCCCTACCTAAACTATTTTCCACACAATTAACAAATTAATCTTTCTATATTATTGATTAAATCATTGTTCTGCTTTAGAATATCCAAGGACACCCTTCTGGCTCTACAATAAAATACACACTTCTTCATCTGGCATTGAAAGATCTCTACAATATAGCCTATACTTACCTTTCCAAATGTATTTAACTTTTTTCCCCCTTCACAAACTATATGGTGGTCAAACTGGCCTACTAGCTCTTGTCTGAACTTAACCTTTCATATCCTACCTCAGTGAATTTGCTCCAGCTTGGCCCCATGCCCAGAATGCTACCCTGCCTCATCTTTTCCTCTTAGCCTTTTAACATTCAGCTCAGGTACCACCTTTTCCCCAAAGCCTTCCTGGATCCCCAGTGGATACTCACCTTTCCTTTGTCATCATCCAAAGAGAAAATATTTGAAGAGTGTCTTACAAATCATTAAATATTTCAGAGATACTAACTCTTTACATATTTGGTTTGTATTCCCCATAACTCAATGTAAGTTCTTAGGGGGAAGGAGTTATTTTCCTTTTCTATTTTTATCCCAAACATCTAGCAAAGTACATTGTACATAGTAAGTGTTTAATAAATGTATTGAATTGATTGACTTGATTATGCCATTAGTTAATTTTTTAATTCTTTAATTTTAAGAAACAGAAACAGGAATCATTGAAGGTAAATGTCTTCCCACAAGTAGGCTAAAAAGAGCTTGGGCTTTGGAGTCACTGAAATCGTCTGCTCCTACACTCACACCTGTATGACCTCATATAAGTCCTTCCCTGGCTCCATTTTACTCATCTTCAAAATGGGAGGAGGGGAAGCTGGTGGTAGCTATAAATGACATAGGAACTTCCTTCTTAAATCAATGGTTCTAAAATGCTTAATTTTTTTTATGAACCAACAATTGGAAAATACCCAATCTCTGCCACTAGTCATAAAACCTAGCATCATGATGATACTTTACCTCCTAAGTTTACTCTTTCCAACATCTAAAATGAGGAAATCTTAGAATGGCCTCTAAAGTCACTGCCAGCCCTGATCCCATGGCTCTAAATAAAGTCTCTTTATAATGACTAACAATGTAGCATTAATTTCAAATTTCATATTATATTGAAACATATGATTATAGATATTATATTACTATATTATAGCCCTTTTCCCTTTCTCCTTATTCATCTATAGTGTTATTCCCCACTCCTAATAGTCAAGATTTCCTTTGCACTAGACTTTTTCAAAGCATTATATTGAGCCCCTCTTCCCACCCACATGATTCATAAATCTTCCCAAAATAGAGGAACTAAATTCCTTTTTATAATTATTTTTTTTGTTTTTAAACATTATTTTATTTGGTCATTTTCATACATTATTCATTGGAAACAGAGATCATTTACTTTTCGTCCCCTCCCCCCACAACCCCTCCCCTAGCTGATATGCAATTCTACTGGGTATCACATGTGTCCTGGATCTGAACTTATTTCAATGTATTGGTTTTTGCATTAGGGTGCTCATTTAGAGTCTCTCCTCAATCATATCCCCTCCACCCCTGTAGTCAAGTAGTTGCCTTTCCTTGGTGTTTTTCCTCCCACAGTTTGTCCTTTGCTTAAGGATAGTGTTTTTTCTCATAGATCCCTGCAGATGGTTCAGGGACATTGCATTGCCATTAATGGAGAAGTCCATTACGTTCGATTGTACCACAGTGTCTCAGTCTCTGGGTACAATGTTCTCCTGGTTCTGTTCCTTTCACACTGCAACACTTCCTGGAGGTTGTTCCAGTCCCCATGGAATTCCTCCACTTTATTATTCCTTTTAGGACAATAGTATTCCATCACCAACATATACCACAATTTGTTCAGCCATTCCCTAATTGAAGGGCATCCCATCATTTTCCAATTTTTTGCCATCACAAAGAGTGCAGCTATGAATATTCTTGTTCAAGTCTTTTTCCTTATTATCTCTTTGGGATACAAACCCAGCAGTGCTTTGGCTGGATCAAAGGGCAGACAGTCTTTTATTGCCCTTTGGGCATAGTTCTAAATTGCCCACCAGAATGGTTGGATCAATTCACAACTCCACCAGTAATGAATTAGTGTCCCCACTTTGCCACATCCACTCCAGCATTCATTACTTTCCTTTGCTGTCATGTTTGCCGATCTGCTTGGTGTGAGGTGATACCTCAGAGTTGTTTTGATTTGCATCTCTCTGATTATAAGAGATTTAGAACAGTTTTTCATGTGCTTATTAATGGTTTTGATTTCTATAACTGAAAACTGCCTATTATGTCCCTTGCCCATTTTTCAATTAGAGAATGGCTTGATTTTTTGTACAACTGGTTTAACTCTATAAATTTGAGTAATTAGACCTTTGTCAGAGGTTTTTGTTATGAAGATAGTTCCCCAATTTGTTGTTTACCTTCTAATTTTAGCTATATTGGTTTTGTTTGTACAAAAAACTTTTTAATTTGATGTACTCAAAATTATTTATTTTACATTTTGTGACTCTAAGTCATTCTTGGTTTTAAAATCTTTCCCTTCCCAAAGGTCTGACATGTATACTGTTCTGTGTTCACCTAATTTACTTATAGTTTCCTTCTTTATATTCAAATCATTCACCCAATCTCAGTTTATTTTGGTGTAGGGTTTGAGATGTTGATCCAAACCTATTCTCTCCCACACTATCTGCCAATTTTCGCAACAGTTTTTATCAAACAATGGATTTTTGTCCCAAAATCTGGGATCTTTGGGCTTGTCCTATACAGTATTGCTGAGGCCACTTACCCCGAGTCTATTCCACTGATCCTCCTTTCTATCTCTTAGCCCGTACCAAATTGTTTTGATAACTGCTGCTTTGTAATATAGTTTGAGATCTGGGATGGCAAGGCCCACTTCCTTTGTATATTTTTTTCATTATTTCCCTGGATATCCTTGATCCTTTGTTCTTCCAAATGAACTTTGTTATGATTTTCTCTAATTCAGTAAAAAAGTTTTTTGGAAGTTGAATGGGTATGGCACTAAGTAGATAGATAAGTTTGGTTAGGATGGTCATTTTTATTATATTAGCTCATCCCATCCATTAGCAATCAAAGTTTTTCCAATTGTTTAGATCTAGTTTTAACTGTGTGGAGAGTGTTTTGTAGTTGTGTTCATATAGTTCCTGTGTTTGTCTCAGCACATAGATTCCTAAGTATTTTATATTGTCTCTGGTGACTTTAAATGGAACTTCTCTTTCTAATTCTTGTTGCTGAACTGGGTTGGAGATATAAAGAAATGCTGATGACTTATGCTGGTTTATTTTGTATCCTGCAACTTTGCTAAAGTTGTTGATTATTTCAACTAGCTTTTTGGTTGAATCTCTAGGATTCTTTAAGTAAATCATCATATCATCCTCATAGAGTGACAACTTGATCTCCTCATTGCAAATTTTAATACCTTCAATTTCTTTTTCTTCTCTAATTGCTACTGCTAGTGTTTCTAGTACAATATTAAATAATAAAGGTGAAAATGGGCATCCTTGTTTTACTCCTGATCTTATTGGGAAGGCTTCGAGTTTATACCCATTGCAGATGATGTTTGCTGATGGTTTTAGATATATACTGTTTATTATTTTTAGGAAAGGCCCTTCTATTCCAATACTTTCTAGTTTTTTCAATGGGAATGAGTGTTGTATTTTATCAAAGGTTTTTTCTGCATCTATTGAGATAATCATGTGATTTTTGTCGGTTTGCTTGTTAATATGGTTGATTATGTGGATAGTTTTCCTAATATTGGACCATCCTTGCATTCCTGGTATGAAGCCTACCTGATCATAGTGGATAACCCTTGTGATGACTTTCTGGAGTCTTTTTGCTAGTATCCTACTTAGGATTTTTGCATCTATATTCATTAGGGAGATTGGTCTATAGTTTTCTTTCTCTGTTTTTAACCTGCCTGGCTTTGGGATCAGTACCATGTTTGTGTCATAAAAAGAATTTGGTAGAACCTCTTTTTGGTTTATTCTGTCAAATAGTTTGTATAATATTGGGATTAGTTGTTCTTTGAATGTTTGATAGAATTAATTTGTTAATCCATCTGGTCTTGGGGATTTTTTCTTAGAGAGTTCTTTGATGGCTTGTTCAATTTCTTTTTCTGATATGGGGTTGTTTAGGTCATTTATTTCTTCCTCTTTAATCTAGGCAATTTATATTTTTGTAAGTATTCATACATATCACCTAGATTGCCATATTTTTTGTCATATAATTGGGCATAGTAGTTTTTAATGATTGCCTTAATTTCCTCTTCACTAGAGGTGAGGTCTCCCTTTTCACCTTGGATACTGTCAATTTGTTTTCTTCTTTCCTTTATTTCCATTAGACTGACCAGTGCTTTGTCTCTTTTATTTGTTTTTTTTTCAAAGTACCAGCTTCTAGTATTATTTATTAAATCAATAGTTCTTTGACTTTCAATTTTATTGATTTCTCCTTTGATTTTTAAGATCTCTAATTTAGTCTTCATCTGAGGATTTTTAATGTGTTCACTTTCTAGCTTTTTAATTTGCATGCCCAATTCATTGACCTCTGCCCTTCTTAATTTGTTTATATATGAACTCAAGGATATAAATTTCCCCCTGAGTACTGCTTTGGCTGTATCCTATAGGTTTTGAAAGGATGTCTCACCATTGTCATTTTCTTCAATGAAGTTATTAATTGTTTCTACAATTTGTTCTTTAACTAGCTGGTTTTGGAGAATCATATTGTTTAATTTCCTATTAATTTTTTATTTATCTCTCCATGAACTCTTACTAATTATTATTTTCATTGCATTGTGGTCTGAGAAGATTGCATTTATTATTTCTGCCCTTTTGCACTTGTTTGCAATGATTTTGTGACCTAGTGCATGGTCAATTTTTGTGAATGTACCATCTACTGCTGAAAAGAAGGTGTATTCCTTTTTGTCCCTAACTATTTTTCTCCACATGTCTACCAGCTCTAATTTTTCTAAGATTTCATTCGTTTCTCTCACCTCTTTCTTATTTATTTTTTTGTTTGATTCATCTAGTTCGGATAGAGGAAGGTTCAGATCTCCCACTAGTATAGTTTTTCTATCTATTTCATCCTTGACTTCCTCTAGTTTCTCCTTTAGAAATTTGGATGCTATGCCATTTGGTACATACATATTGAGTACAGATATTTCCTCATTGTCTATACTGCCTTTTCTCAGGATATAATTACCTTCCCTATCTCTTTTAACTAGATTTATTTTTACTTTGGCTTTACTTTGGTCAGATATCATGATTGCAACTCCTGCCTTCTTTTTATCAGTTGATGCCCATTAGATTTGGCTCTATCCTCTTACTTTTACCCTATGCGTATCTACCTTCCTCATGTGTGTTTCTTGCAGACAGCATATGGTAGGGTTTTGGATTCTAATCCACTCTGCTATCTGCTTGCATTTTATGGGTGAGTTCATTCCATTCACATTCAGAGATATTATTACTAGCTGTGTATTTCCCAGCATTTTGATTTCTACTCCTGGTCCTGCCTTTACTTCTTTCACTATTTCCTTCTACACCAATGTTTTTTTGTTTGTTTGTTTTTTTATAATCAGTCCCTCTAGTTCCCACTCTTATTTACTTCCCTTTCTACACTCCACCCTTCTTATTCTGCCCCCTTTTTTCCCCCTATAGTCTTTTTAAAACTGCCCCCCCCACCATCTCTCTCCCTTGTACTGCTTCCCTCCCCACCAGTCCATTTTTTACCCTTCTACTCCCCTACAGGGTGCAAATCTATTCTCTGCCCCAATGGATTGGATTGTTCTTCCCTCTTTGGGTCAGTTTCAAAGCATGTAAGAGTTGAGTATTTCCTATCTCCAATCTCTTTACCCTTCCAGTGCATCGATGTTCTCCCCCCTCCTGCCATGAGCATCTTTGTGACATATAAATTTACCCCCATTTGTTCCTTTTCCCATTTCTTTTAGTATTAAGCTCTTTTTTTTTGCTCTGGTTGTATTCACAAACACACATGTATATGTATTTATGCATGCATATATCTATATACCTATTTATGTCTTCTCCTTTCATCCTATAGAGTTTGTCAATGTTCCCTCTAAGTGTAATTCTTCTAGCTGCCCAGGTGATAGCAACAGTTTTTAAGAGTTACCAATTACCTTTTTTCTTATAGGGATATTTATCATTTTAACTTATTGAGTCTCTTAAAATTTTTTTTTTCTTTGTTGTTGTTTTGTTTTGTTTTATTTTTCTTTTTTCCCCTCTTTTTTTAAATTACCTTTTGATGAATCTCTTGAGTTCTGTGCTTGGACATCAAATTTTCTGTTCAGGTCTGGTCTTTTCTTTATGAATGCTTGGAATTCTTCTATTGTGTTGAATGACCATACTTTCCCCTGTAAGAATATAGTCAGTGGATACCCATTATCACCTCTATTATTTGACATTGTACAAGAAACACTAGCAGTAGCAATTGGAGAAGAAAAAGAAATTGAAGGCATTAAAATAGGCAAGGAGGAGACCAAGATATCTCACTTTGCAGATGATATGATGGTCTACTTAAAGAATACTCGAGATTCAATCAAAAAGCTAGTCGAAATAATCAGCAACTTTAGCAAAGTTGCAGGATATAATATAAACCTGCATAAGTCATCAGCATTTCTATATATTTCCAACACAGCTCAGCAGCAGAAACTAGAAAGAAAAATCCCATTCAAAATCACGTTAGACAAAATAAAATACTTAGGCATCTATCTCTGAGAAAAACACAGGAACTATATGAACACAACTACAAAACACTCTCCACACAACTAAAACTAGACTTGAGCAACTGGAAAAACATTAACTTCTCATGGATAGGATGATCCAATGTAATAAAAATGAACATCCTACCCAAACTTATTTAACTATTTAGTGCCATACCCATTGGATTTACAAAAAATTTCTTTACTGATTTAGAAAAAACATAACAAAGTTCATTTGGAAGAACAAAGGATCAAGGATATCCAGGGAAATAAAGAAAAAAAATACAAAGGAAGTGGGCCTTGCAGTCCCAGATTTCAAGCTATCTTACAAAACAGAGGTCATCAAAACAATTTGGTACTGGCTAAGAGACAGATAGTCTTGGGGCAAGTGACCTCAGCAAGACAGTATATGATAAACCAAAAGATCCAAGCTTTGGGGACAAAAATCCACTATTCAATAAAAACTGCTGAGAAAATTGGAAGACAGTGTGGGAGAGATTAGGTTTGGATCAACACCTCACACCCTACACCAAAATAAACTGAGATTGGGTGAATGACTTGAATATAAAGAAGGAAACTATAAGTAAATTAGGCAAACACAGAATAGTATACATGTCAGACCTTTGGGAAGGGAAAGACTTTAAAACCAAACAAGACTTAAAAAGAGTCACAAAATGTAAAATAAATAATTTTGACTACATCAAATTAAAAAGCTTTTGTATAAACAAAACCAATGTAACTAAAATCAGAAGGTAAGCAACAAATTGGGGAACTATCTTCATAAAAACCTCTGACAAAGGTTTAATTACTCAATTTTACAAAGACCTAAATCAATTGTACAAAAAAATCAAGCCATTCTTTAATTGATAAATGGGCAAGGGGTATGAATAGGCAGTTTTTAGATAAAGAAATCAAAACTATTAATAAGCACATGAAAAAGTGTTCTAAATCTCTTATAATCAGAGAGATGCAAATCAAAACAACTCTGAGGTATCACCTCACACCTAGCAGATTGGCTAACATGAAAACAAAGGAAAGCAATGAATGCTGGAGGGGATGTAGCAAAGTAGGGATATTAATTCATTGCTGGTCGGGTTGTGAATTGATCCAACTTTCTGGAGGGCAATTTGGAACTATGCCCAAAGGGCAATGAAAGACTGTCTGCCCTTTGATCCAGCCATAGCACTGCTGGGTTTGTACCCCAAAGAGATAATAAGGAAAAAGTCTTGTACAAGAATATTCATAGCTATGCTCTTTTTGGTGGCCAAAAATTGGAAAATGAGGGGATGCCCTTCAATTGGAGAATGGCTGAACAAATTGTGGTATATGTTGGTATGGAATACTATTGTGCTAAAAGGAATAATAAAGTGGAGGAAATCCATGGAGACTGGAACAACCCCCAGGAAGCAGAGTGAAAGGAGCAGAACTAGGAAAACATTGTACACAGAGACTGATAGACTGTGGTACAATCAAAAGTAATGGACTTCTCCATTAGTGTCAGTGCAATGTCCCTAAACTATCTGCAGGGATCTAGGGGAAAAAACACTATCCATAAGGACAAACTGTGGGAATAAAAACACCAAGGAAAAGCAACTGCTTGACTACAGGGGTTTAGGGGACATATCTGAGGAGAGACTCTAAATGAACACTCTAATGCAAATACCAACAACATGGAAATGGATTTGAATCAAGAGCACATGTGATACCCAGTGGAATCGCACGTCAGCTATGGGAGAGGTGGTGGGAATGGGGGGGAGGAAAAGAAAATGATCTTTGTCCCCAATGAATAATGTTTGGAAATGACCAAATAAAATAATGTTTAAAAAAAAAAAAGAATATAGTCAGTTTTGATGGGTATTTGATTCTTGGTTATAGACCTAGTTCCCTTGCTTTCTAGAATATCATATTCCATGCCTTTCAGTCCTTCACTGTGGATGCAGCCAGACCCTGCATTATCCTCACTGTGTTTCTGTGCTATCTGAATGGCTTCTTCTTGGCCGCTTGTAATATCTTTTCTTTGGTCTGATAGTTTTTGAATTTGGCTATAACATTCCTGGGTGTTGTCATTTGAGGATTAAATACAGGAGGTGATCTGTGGATTCTTTCAATCTCCACTTTCCCCTCTTGTTCTAGGATAGCCGGGCAGTTTTCCTGAATAATATCCTGTAGTAGTATGTCTAGACTTTTTCTTTTGTCATGGTCTTCTGGTAGACCAATGATTCTTAAATTGTCTCTTCACGAACAATTTTCTAAATTGTCTGTTTTGTGAATGAGATGCTTTATATTTTCCTCAATGTTTTTCATTCTTTTCATTTTGTTTTATAGCAGTGGTTCTCAACCTTTCTAATACCGTGACCCTGCAATACAGTTCCTCATATTGCAGTGACCCCAAACCAAAAAATTATTTTGGTGGCCACTTCAAAACTGTAATTTTGCTACAGTTATGATTCGTAATGTAAATACCCGATCTGCATTATGTATTCTCATTGCTACAAATTGAGAGGTTTAGAACCACTGTTTTATAGTGTCCTGCTGCCTTGTGAGGTCACTTAATTCCAGTTGTTGTATTCTGGTTCTTAAAGACTGGATTTCATCCCTGACTTTTTGGTCATCCTTTTCCTTCTGGTCTGATTTTCTTTGGAAGTCATCTTTCATCCTCTTTACCTTGTCTTTCATCTCCTTTGACACATCTTTCATCTTCTTTGCCTCATTTTCCAGCTGGTTGATTTTGGCTTTCAAGACACTATTTTCTCGTTTTAGTTCAAGTGCCTCTGTTTCCAGATGACTTATCTTAATTTTTAAGTTCTTTTCCCAATTGTCTTCAGCCTCTCTTAATTGTGTTTTGAATTCTTCCACAGCCTGTATCCAATTCCCTGGGATTTCTGATTTATCGTTTGCTCATCTCTCCCCCTCCGTTCCATTTGCCGAGTAGAAGCTGTCTATTGTAGTTTCTTTCTTCTTTTCCTGTTGTTTACTTAAATTCACTCCTTCTTTACTCCCCATATTTGCCTGTGGTCTTGCTCCTCTCATTTTTTTGGTTTTGGGGGCTTCTGTTAGTCTCCTCTCTTGGAGCTTTAATAGGAGACCTCTAGGTGTAGTCTCTGGTGGAGGTTTGTTGGGGTTTGAGCTCCCCTGACCTCTGGAGGCTTTTGATTGGATTAAAGTCCAACAGTCAATGAGGATGTGTGTGGAGCCTGGGCTTCCCTGAGTTCTGGATCTTTTGATGGGATTAAGTTCAGCTTCTTTGGACTGGGTGTGCTCTGAGTCCAAAATTTGCTGGAAGGCTGGAACAAAAATGGAGAATCTCCACAGCTCTGCCCAGGCTGCCAGGTCTATGTTCCCTCTCTCGTTCTTTCCCCACCATCTGTTTTGGACTCTCTGAACTTGGCACAGCTCTGCTCACAAGGTACTCCCTGCAGACCAGCACCTTTGCCTGCCCAGAAGTTCCCACTGCCCCAGGAGTCTCAGCTCTCTGGGTGGGAGGGGGGATGGGTCCTGGGACCTTCCTTCTGTCTTCCCCTTAAACTCGAGTGTTCTCAGATTCTGGCTTTTTGGGGGGTGGCATACCTTTTGAGTTAAGTCCAGCAGGAGGGTTCCTTGGCTCTGTCTTATTGTTAAGTTTGTTTTTTAGTCCCCCAGGAGCATTCAGTTTGTGATCGGTTAGGAAGTATATTCAGAGGTCTGAACTTCTGCTCCTTCTAAGCTGCCATCTTGACTCAGCCTCTTGAGGGACTAAATTCAAAGCACAATCTACGAACATATGTAGAATTAATTCCAAATGTACTAAAGAGATTTCACTACAATGCCAGCAGAGATCCCAGACCTGTGGTTTATGGCCAGTCTTTACCTAATGATAGCCTGAACCCTGTAATGTCAAGATTAGGATTCTACCTTTTAGCCACTACTAAGATCCTGACATTACTCATCTGAGAATTCCTTCTCCCAATAGAATCAATATAATTAAACCAGGGTGAATTTTTTTCATCCTGTAAACAAGATGCCAAAGCAAAGAAAGTTATACAATGCTTATCAAGAAAAGTTACAAAGTTATTTTTCAAAGTTAAGCTCAAACTAGTCTTCTCTTCCATCTCCCTCCACTATTTTAAGTTTTTCTTCCTTCCTTTCTTAAGGGAAATGGAGGGTGGCAGATTATTATAACATTATGTTAGGTGGGCTATTCTTCATTCACAAATAATATACTCATATCTACTAAGAAAATAAAAGAATTCCTATTCATTAGGAAGATTTTCCCCCCTTACATTGTGAGAGGTCTTCAGTCTAGGAAACACATTGAGGTGCCAATATTCTCTAATGTAGTAGTCACTTCACTGGCTTAGAATTGTGATGTTTCAGTAAAATCAGTAAAATCTTTCCTCTTTTCTCCTTCTATGGAAGGATTCCTCCTCTTCCCAAGTACTCTTCTGCATAACAGAACAATATCTTCCTGCCACATAACTCCCCCCACCAAAAAAAGCCCTCCACCTGCATCTCTGAAATACTCTATATCTCTAACCTCCTTTTCAATGCCATCTTCTCTGGGAACCAGCTGTTCCCTCCAAAGTTGGGGAGGGGAGAGGAGAATTTCCCTACTCTGCTCTCACCCAGCTGTTCCTTCTTATGAAAAAGTGTTCTTTCCCCAGTTAGGACAGATTAAACAAATCAAGTACCATATTCACAAGGCAAGTGTGCAACAGAAAAGAAAAATTTGGCGAAGGGGGAGTAAAGAGTGAGTCACTTATGAAGTAGGCTTAGATTGTGAATCACAGCATTATAATTAGAAAGAACATTAGAGCTCATCTACCCGAGTGACTCAATTTACAGAAAAAGAAGCCTAGGACTGGCAAAAAGTGTAATGACTTTCCCAAGATCTTACAGCTAAATCCAAGTTATCTAACTTGGAATCTCTAGTCAAGTCCTATTTTTACAACACCAAAAAATGTATGAATAAGCATTTGTTGAGCAGGTACCATGTTCAAAAGACTATATTAAGTGTTAAAGATTCAAAGTTAAAAATGAAACAGCTCATGCCGCCAAGGAACTTAGACTCCATTAAGCTAGTCAATCTATACTACATGACATACATATATAAACATACATAATATCAACACATGCATAGATAACTAATATAATCAACAAAAATATAATGGGAGAAGCAGGTATTAGCAGATGAATGGGCAGTGAGGAAAGACCATAACAGATGGGTCTTCAACAATGTTTTAAAGGAAACTAGATCTCACCTAGGGCAGATAGAGCACTGGGATCAAGAAGACTCATCAAAAACTTACTAATGAGGTGACCCTTGACAAGTCATAACCGTATTTGCCTCTGTTTCTCTCTATAAAAAGACTCAGATGAACATCCTAGTGCAAACATCAACAAAATGGAAATAGATTTTGATCAAGGACACATATAATGCCCAGTGGAATTGCTCATCAGCTAAAGAAATGGTGGGAGAGGGAAAGGAGGGAAAGAATATGATTCTTGTAACCAAGGAATAATGTTCTAAATTCACTAAATTAATTAATTAATTTTAAAAAAGACTCAGAAAAGGGAACAGCAAACCACTCCAGTGTCTTTGCCATGAAAAACCCCAAATGGGGTCACAAAAATGTCTGAAATGACCAAACAACAAAAGGAACCCACAGCACTGAGGAGAGAATATATTCCAAGCAAGGGAGACAGTCTTCCCAAAGGCAAAAGGATGGAATGTTTAGCAAGGACTGGGATATCTCCTTTTCTGTTTGTTTTTTTGTTTGTTTGTTTGTTTTACCTGAATTGAGGTCAGCCAGAATTCAGTGTGAATCATCAGAGTGTTTTTTTTAAGAAGTTACAACAAGCTTCAGATCTAGGCAAGTGGAGAGAATGCCCATGTCAGGGAAATCATGGATCCAAAGCAGTACTATGGTTTTACACACACACACACACACACACACCATGATATATAATATATATACATATATGAAATATGTAGTAATATATAGAATATTTTTTAAACCCTTACCTTCTGACGTCTTTAATTCTAAGACAGAGGAGCAGAAATGGATAAGGGTATATATACCATACTGCCTTCATACTGCACAATAAGATTTTTCCTTTCAGGATGAGTTATTTGTCAGCAGTATGCTATATAAATAGACATGGGGATGGAGAGCAACGTCAAAAAGTAAAAAGTGTTAGTGATATTCATTGGAGATGATATCTGTTTCATTAGAACTGTTTAAGGGAGATAAGTTAGTACTGCTTAAATGCCAATAGGAAAGATAGATTGAGATGATAGGAAGGGGAAAAAAGAGAGATTATATAAAGTATACCTTAAGAATAGTACCCACCCTTTCTAGTCAGTTGATTTATGTCAGTGTGCCTGGGTAGTTTACACCTTACTAGCTCCTTGTCTGCATGTGCCATAGGCATGGGGTTCCACCCTCAAGAAACTCAAACAACTAAAGAGACAGATGCTTCAACCTTCCCTCTGCTAAGTTCTTGGAGTGCCCGTTCAGTTAATAGAATTGTCACAGGAAGTCTGCAAACTGAGGAATGTTAATGGATTTTCTCCCTTCTTTTTGAGAATCTAAAACTATAATTATTTACTGTATTACATAAGCTTAAATTATTTTATTTATATGTATAATTAATTCATTTTGTAATTTTGTATATAGTAGCAAATAATTTGCATTATAGGCTTGTTTTGTTCATATTCTTTACTCTTAAAGAATATTAATAAGAACAAGGATTTAGAGACAGAAAGGGTTGAGAAGCTATCAAATCCAAACCCTTTTATTTCATGAATAAAGAAAAAGAGACAGAAGAACATTACATGACTAGAATCTAGGTTTTCCTGTCTTTCAGTCCAATGCCCTATGCACTTTATCAGACTAACAGCCTTCCCAGAGACCCTTTAACAAAAGAGTCAATCAGGACCCATCTCAACAGGTAGGAAGTCCTCTTTAACACATAGAACTAATCAATAGAAAAGTACTTCTTATAACCTCATACCTTGCCACCCCCAGAGACCAAAATCTCATCAAATTATACAGGTAGATTCTGTCCCACCCCACAAAGCCTCCTTATCCCGTACACTTTCTATATTAATGAAATTCTCTGTTACTGGGAACAGGCAAAGGCCTCTCTCCAAACAATCCAAGTTCATGTTTTCAGCTGTCACTGAAGTCCTCAGAAGAGGGAGTGCTATCCAGGGAGCCTTTCTTATGAATTGTGAGAAATCTTGCCCAGATTCCGTTTTTATGCTCACATCTGTGGTGCTGCATTCAAAGTGTCTGTGTAAGCTGAATGTTTCTATTCTCTTCTGTTCATGTAGGGTTGCCAGATCTCAGTAATAAGATTATGGGACATGGAGATTCTGTACTTTGTGGGGTGAGGTAAGGAGGGACAGAAAGAATACTCTTAGTAGATTGAATGAGTTTATTTGAGGCAATGAGGTGGTATATTGGATAAAATTTTTGAACACGGAATCTGAAAACAAGTTCAGTTCAGGCTCAGACACTTATTAGTTGTATAATCCTTAACAAATCATTTAATCACTTTCATCCCTAGCTTTTTTTTTCTCTGTAAAAGGACGATACTAATAGCATCTATCTCAAAGTTTTTTTATGGGAAGGTCAAATGAGATAATTTACATAAAGCATTTTGCAAACCTTAAAGCACCGCGTAAAAGACAATTGTTATTAATGCATCTTCAAAGAAGATTTGGAAGATTTAGAGCAGAAGTGTACTTTTGCTGGACCCACACTTTCCAGAGCCACCAAACAGAAGTGTCAAAGTAATCTCTACATGCTCAATCCTGCTCCCTGATTCCAGACTGAAACTCAGAACACTTCTAAATGCCAGAAAACTCAAATATAGGTCAATCCTTTAGCTATCAGAGGTTTAACAAGTCATTTCAAACTATCTGCTGATCAGCATTAGTTACCTGACTTAGAAATTCGAGTTCTAAAAAATGGGACAATAATTGCTGCTGTTGACCCAACATTTCTGAAATTTGAATGTCAACTCTAACTGGGGCCATTAGGAGTGACATGCACAGATGGGACTGGCTCTCTGAAGAAAACATTCACCCTTTTGGCTTCCTTCACTTTCCTTGATGGATGTTGATATCATTGCACCTGTCCCTAGACCCTAATTGGGAGAGCAAGCATGGAAAGAAAGGGGCTAGGGACATAATGGGAGAAAGAAATGTGCAAATTAGCCAGAGGAAACACATACACTCACAATCTGGAAACATATGTCACTAATACAATTGTTGTTCTAAGATGTGCATTTCTCATGGGGATGTAAAGTTACCCTTTATACCCTACCATCAGTCAACTAAGTCCGTTGGAATCATGTTGACTGGGTACAAGGATCTAAGGATTATTTGTTCCTCTACAACATCCCCACAAGACTTTCTGCTAAACCAAGTTCCTGATGAAGCCTCTTGCTGTATTGGACAGAGGGGAAAAATGCTGTTATTCTATTATCTCAATGCTAAAATTTATGACATTGACCCTTTAAAGAACATATGGAAAAGAGCAATCAATTAAACTACAAGGTTGAAATTTTACATATTTGCAATAGAAATAGCTATATGTGTCCAAAGTACAAGATTTGAATGTTTTCCTATAAAAAAATAGTGTGTATGTATATGTACATATATGTGTGTGTGTTTTTCTCATTAAAAAATATCATAACCTGAACTAAAGTACTTCCCTCTCTTCCCTTCCTCTCACCTCCACAAATCTTTGGTTTTCACTTCTTTTTAAAAAAATCATTATGTCACAAATTTCCTTTCTTCCAATGCTAGTGGAATTTACCACTCACTCTCCATTTCTTTCCACTTCAATCTGGTCTTAGGTATTTGTGATGGAACCTCTCTTTATCTCTCTTGTCCCTCTTGTGACAGAATATTCCCTGAGTCCACTTACGTCAATGTATTCTCTGGCCCCTTGCATTACTTTGAGGTGTTTTTAGATGCTGGTTGTTCCATCTCACATCTAGGCTGTATCTCATTAAAGCTGTGTTTCACTCTGGCATCCCTGTCATTACAATTGGCAGAGAGCTTAGCTTCTGGGAAACACAGTTATAATGAGGGCAAAGTGTACAGCACAAAAACAGCTTCTAATAGCTCATTAGTAAAATTGACTAGTTAAGCAGTACTCTCATTCCTTTTCTTTGACTAAAGATCTGAGGGCCATCTCTCTTCAGCGTGCTATGGGGCTTAGCCTCCTTCCTGTTTTTCCAATCAGGACCAAGCCAGGGAGGGTGTGTATGAGCTCAAATTTCATCATAGATATGCCTAAGCATTCCTTATCAGCCATGTGACCATGGAACCTTCACCATGGTTGATTAAGCATTCATACAATAAGATAGCTTGATTCAATGAGGGTTAAATGAACATAAAACTGAGTAAGGACTAAAGGAGAGGCAGAGTATCCATAGTGACAACTCCCAGCTGCCATTAACCCAACCGCAGTGATAGGACCTATTACATCAGTGATCCCTCTAAGCTGTGAAAGTCCCAACTTGGGACATGCCTTGGAAAACTTCAACCAAAGACCTACATAATATCCTGGATATTTGCCCAATCTTCTGGCCAGAGATAGTCCAACTCTGGCCCTTGAATTGTGTGTGTGTGTATATATATCTTATAGAGTTTGGACAAGTGACAGAAAGGAGTAGTGTTGGTAATTCCTTTCAAGTAACAGTGGTATGGAAATAGCTCTAATGCAGTGAGTGAGGCATATGTTTAGTAACAACAACAAAAAGATAAACGACCTAGACAATGGTATAACTATCATGTTTTCTAATTTAAAGAGTCCAACTAAGAAGACAGTTACCATGATGGATGATTCTATAGGAAATCCAGATATTTCAACATGCAAGAAGAAAGGGATAAAATCCAAAAAAATAAATAAATAAAATGTTTAGGATATATTTGAAATTCAACATAGGAGTTGAAAGGATAAACTTCAAAAGTACAGGATTAGGGTAGTCTGGCTAGGCAGCAGTGCCTGAAGAGAAGAAAGGAGGGATCTTATGGTTTTAGTAAATTGCAAATTCAATATGAGTCAACATTTTGATATGGCAGTCAGGAAAGCTGGTATGGCTATAACTTATATCTAGAGGCATAGTATCAAGACTGAGAGAGGAAATTATCCCATCATTCTCTCCTGGTAAGACTTCACATGGAGTACTGTATTCATTCTAAGTACCATAGACGAGCTGACTTTTTGAAGAAGAGGGTGACCAGGAATTTTAAGAATTCTATGTAATATGTCATGCAATCAATTGAAGGATCCAAAATGTTTATCCTGGAGAAAAAAACACAATTTTTTGGAGTGGAAGGAGGAAAGATAATATTCTTTAAGTATTGAAGGATTGTTAGGTAGAAGAGCAGTTAGATTTGTTCTGACTGGCTTTAGGGGAGACAAGAAAATGGATGAAATTTAAAGAGGAACGGTCCTTGGTTCTATATAAAGAAAAACCTCCTAACAGCTAGAGCTGAGTAGATAGTGGGTTCCCTATCACAATGATCTAAAAGTAGAATCTGTATGGGAAATATTCTAGGGGATGTTGTGATTCAGTTCAGGCTTAGACTAAATGAACTTTTAAATGTTCTCCAGTTGTTGCTTTTTTTTTTTTAAATTCTATGAAACTTGGGTCCAGTTCAGTAAAGGAAATCGCTTAAGATTACTAAGGAAGTATGTAGCAATTTAGATTTAGATTTAGTGGTCAGATCCTCTACAGAAATATACTCTTTTTAAAGTAGCACTGATAGTTTTTGTTGTTATTCAATCATTTCAGTCCTATCTGATTTTGTTTGACTTTATTTAGGGTTTTCTTGGCAAAAGATACTGGAATGGTTTGCAATTTCATTCTCCAGCTCATTTTATAGATGGGGACATTGAGGCAACAGGTTGACATTCACAGAATAACACAGGTACTAAGCTTCTGAGGTCAAATTTGAATGCAGGTCTTCCTGATTTCTGTGCCAAAACTCTATCCACTGTGCCATATAGCTGTGTAGCAACAATGGTTACTAAAGCTTTGTCCCTCACAGTGCTTATTTATGTCCTTATAGGAATGATTCTGCTTCCAGGAGAAGTTTTACAAGCAAAAGAAATTTTTATTCCCTCCTTGCCAACACCAATCTATTGGGTGTTTGAGTATTAAGTCATCTTCCCCAAACACAGGTATGATCAGGTCACTTCCCTCCTCAACAATTTTCAATCACTCTCTCCTGATTATAGAAAAAAAAATACAGATTCTCCACTTGTAATTTGAAACTCACCATAGTATGATTACAGTCTACCTCTCTAGATTTATGTGACTATTTATCTTCATTACCTCTAGGCTTCCATACTTCTTTATGCAATATAGAGAGACCCTCTCTGGGAAGTCTTCTTTTCTATTCCACCTGATGGAATCTTTGCCTCTCTCTGTTGAACTTTTATTTTAGATATTTTCTTTAGAATCCATTTGATAATCACAAAAAGTCCTGTTACATTTCTTCTATTACCATTTTGAAATTTTATTTAAATATTTTATTTTTCATGTTTATCCTCTCTTTTATTAAATTACACTTTCATTGAGGATAGGAAATAAAACTTTTTGTGCATGTATCTGTACTCATTCGACATACCACCTTCCCAGGTGGTCTAGGAGAGTGAAGTATGAATTGATTTTCCAAACATTGGTGGGAAAATAACAAGATTCATCTAAAAGAAAAGAATGGGTGGTTGCAGAATCTTAGGCTTGAATGAGAGATTTAAGAAAATTTATTCCAACCACAATTACTCTATGCTTCCTTAGAAAACTTAGAAGCTAGAAAAGAAAAATTAGAAATATCATAAAATCTTAGAGTTGGAAGGGCTATTAAAAGTCCTTTATTTCATCTATAGAGATTCACTATAACTATTCCTTTGGTGTTCATGGTATGAAAAATCATCTTATCTATAAAATTTCCTTATAAAAGAGCTTCAGCATATGATAGCAGAAAATGTAATTTGGAGTCAGTGATCCTGGGGTTAAAATTTAAACTTAACTACTGCTATTTAGGTATTCTGAAACAAGTCACTCAACCTCAATATAACTCATTTTCTTTTACTGCAAAATGAGGTAATTAGAATAGATGATTGTCCAATGATACTGTAGTTCATAATGCTTATACCTAAACAGTCTTTGGATTAAAGGTGAACTGACCTTACAAATTCTACTTTGTATATAATTAAATATATTATGCCAAGTTCTAGAATGGCTATCATCATCATCATCATCATCATCATCATCAATTTACAATAATGAAGGGTCACAAAGAGTCCACCTTTTGCTACCTTTTCTTCTTTTGGACAGCAGCATTACATGGCAAGAAGCAGTTTTGGCAAATCAATAGGAGAATGAGACTCTATCCCATTATCTACCACTGTTAAAAAGCAAGAATTGAGGAGGGGAAGGGGGAGAGGGAGAGAGTCCCTAATTCTGGAATTAAAAGAGACATTAGAAATAATATGTCCAATATGACCTCAAATTAACTAGTTTCCTAAGAACTCATGTCACAGAATGAACTTAAATTGATTAGGCAAAAACCCCAGATC
The DNA here is from genome assembly GCF_027887165.1 of Monodelphis domestica. Classification (NCBI taxonomy): domain Eukaryota; kingdom Metazoa; phylum Chordata; class Mammalia; order Didelphimorphia; family Didelphidae; genus Monodelphis; species Monodelphis domestica. The sequence continues at coordinate 129,176,421 of NC_077227.1, read as the reverse complement.
TTTTTCACATGATCTGCTATCTTGCCATATCTTTCCTATCTTGAATTTGGGCAGGTGACCTTTTGAACCAATGTCTTGTATTTAACACCAATTCAAATCTATTTGTTTTCTTTCAGTCTCCTGTTTGAGCCTATCAAAAGTTTGGCTTCAGCCAAACACCACTCTCTAATATAAACTGTTTCTTGTTAAGGTAGCTTCATATTCAAACCAAATTAGACATCTTTATTTTTCTTCTTCAAATTATTTTGAATTATTCTCAAAGAGAAAAGCCTCATGTCTTTTTTCATGGCCTCTCTTTCTTCTGATTTGAAAGGAAATAAATCATTAGGTAGGAATCTCAAGGTAGGATTTTTTGAAAACTGAAAAACAAATTTTGTTCTGATTATCTACTTGTAATATTGGTAGCTATCTATTTTAGTCTAGTTTTTGATAATTTTGTTTGATTTGTGTTATTATTTTAAAGGTGAATGGGATCACTAGCTTTCTATTTCAAGGTTTTGCCAAGCAAAAATAGATAATATTTCTGCTTTAGGTAACTTAAAAGGTTTTGTTCTGGCTTTCCTGACCATCCAGTTCATAGCAATGTCACATTTGAAGTGCTTTTTTCAGTATTCTCATTTTGACCATACTGAAAGCAAAGACTGGTAGGGTGTCTGTCACCTGCAGGTATGCTATTATTTAAAAGTAATTTTCTTTCTCTTTTCTATAGAAATGTTAATAAAAATCTAGGGTCTATCTCTTAGAACTGACTTCCAAACATCAGTACTCAGAAAGTTTTCTCAGGCCTCAAAGTCCCCTGATACACTCCATTTGCCTAAAAGAACTACTTGCTCTAGTAAAGAGCCACCTTCTGATCTAAGAATAATGAGGCTAATAATTTCTGCCCAGTCATGGATGTTAGACCTCACCTGCATAATTCAAATAGCTTCTGTTTGGCAGAGAATTTGCTTATATTGAAATTGAGAGGTGACTGGTACTGTAGAAAGAACTGTGTAATTGAGTGCTCATAAGAATATGTTAATACCCTTTTCAGATTTGGAGGGTGGGAGGGTGTAGGTGATGGGTAATAGAGGGAATTCATTCTTTGTCCCTGTGGCCTGGATAGTCTGAAACTAGGAATAGTTACAGGCTGCTCAATAAACATCCCAGCATGGCAATAGGCACATTTGATCAGTGTATCATCTTTGTCAGTATCCCTCCCTATTGCAAACTCTTTCCTCCTCAGAAAGCTTCCCAGTTCCCACTTCCCAACTGAATTCACTATAGACTTCTTCACTACTCTACCTTCCCCCCTGGCTTTTCAGCTTTCTTTTGTATATTGTTTTCAACTTTGGACCACAAGCACCTTGAGGTCAGGGACTATCTTTTCCATTTGTGTATGCTCTCAACCTACTTAGCATAGTGCCTGACATATAGTAGATCTAACTGATAAAGAGGACTTGCAAACTTTGGGCCAGTCCTGAATTTCTCATTAATGTTTCCTCAAGCCCACTCCATGGTATGGTTCCCATTTTTACTTTTGTGATTCTTTCTTAGGCTTGTAGTCCCTCCATCCCATCCTATCCAATCCTCATTGTTCTTGATGTCCTTAGTCCCTTTCTCTGTGATGAAACATAGCCTGGGAAGAAGGAATGGTATTGGGAAAAGGGCCATGAAAAAAAAAATTACAGAGGCTATTTTTAACTTGTCCTTAATACCACTCATCTGTTTCATGATGACTCATTAGTATGGCTTCACTCTCTTCTTGCAAATCCGTTTTTTACTCTATAGCTGCCTTTGTTGTTGTTGTCCTCATCTTTGTTTCTCAAGTGCAATATACCTGATTATAACAATGAGGATTGCATTGAAGAGTTTCTGAAGAATCTTCCCATCTCTGTTACCATCCTCTCAGTGGACACATGCTGCTCTCTCTAAATATTTTGTAAATAAGTGGATTGATCCACTCCATATAATTCTAATGATTTATATTGTGGAGTAAATCTAAAACCAATAAAAATGAAGATCACAAACATGAGTCTATTTAAAGCAAACTGATTATTTTTTAACAGTTTCCTCTTACTCTTCACACCCAGTTATGCTGTTCAATCATAATCAAAAACTTCAGTGTTGTGGAAAAAACAAGCCCTCATAGTTTACTGTCATGTTCACACTTCTCCTTGTCTCTTCTCAGTCCCCCGCCCCCATCCCCACCCTATTACAGTGACAGATGACAGGGAATTTTTAGCACAGAAAAGAAGGAGGGGAGAAAAGCTACCATATTTCCATTCTTTCTCACTATGCTTGAATTCCTGTGAAGACTCTGCCCTGGGAAATCCCCAGTTCATTAAAAGGACTACCCTATCTTGAGTATAAGCTTTTTGATGATGAGAGGGACATCTTAGTTATACTCCATCTGCTTCAGCATATTGTACATGCCCAATAAATGCTTGTTGAATGAATGTTGAATGTCAGGGTGACCTTAGGCAAAATTTTAAATTAGAAGTTTGTCTTCATATTCCTTTACCCTACATACTTTACCTGATTTCAGATCATGTATCCCTCACAGTTGTCTTTATTCTCTCCCCCTGGCTGGGTGAGCCCTATATTCTGTCACCTTAGAGCAGAGCCATGCATTGCAGAATTTTCACCCTTTCTGACCCTCAATCAAAAGTAAATTGTCCTAGATCCTAACCCCTAGCTTATGGAATGTTCTAAATCACTGATTCCCAATTTCAAAAAATGGGAAATGAGAGCTCTTTCTAAGATTAAAAAAATGGTGCAAATGTCTTGGTTATAATAGAAAAACACATGATGAAAACTACTATTAATTTATTCATCTCTCTAAGACCATTGTTTCAAAGGATAACAACCAGCATTGGGGAAGGGACTTTTCTATAGCAGGAGTTCTCCACAAATAGTGAAATCCCAGTTCTGAAATGAAACATATCAGTGAGAAAGAGCCAGGGAGTAAGAGAAGAAAGGAAGAAGAGGGAGAAGGGAAGAAAAAGGGGGAGAGAGACAGAGAGAGGGCCAGATTGTATATGCTGTATTCAGACTATGTTTACTTATACAGTTATTTAATGAGATGGCTGATTCACATATGGATTTGAGGACCCTTTGCAATAACCTTGAGTCCCTCAGGAGCCCATAACATAGAGATTGGGAACTACAGCTACAAGCTAATAGGATGATGGATATGAATGGGGCAGTATGGTAGACATCTGCATTTTAATAGCTGATTTACAGAAATAATGCCTTAACCCAAAGGAATGACATTACCAGCAGGAATTTCTAGAAAAGTTTCAGTCAAATGAAGGAAATATTTGGAACCAGGTGGAATATTGTGATATCTCTCAAATCACATCCTGTAGATAGTAACTTAATAAAAATCTCTACCTATCAAGGCTAGGTTTATCTTAAATGAAATAGTATGTTGAATACTGCAAAATACTTTGAAATAGGAGGAAGATCTAGGTTAGAGTCACAGTTCTACTCATAAATTACTATGCAAACTTGGGCAATTCACCTCCCTTCTCTTGGGCTCAGTTTTCTCATATATAAAATGAAAAAATTAGGGGAAAAAAGATCTCTAATGTTCTTACTGGCACTAATAATCATTTGATTCTTCTGAATCTGATCTTTTTTTTTTAATTAGGAAGTATTGATCATAAATAGATATCCCCCTAAATACCTGTCAGAATTTATTTTTCTTTACATTTATTTAAAAGAAATAATCTAACTAAAGTCTGCCGACCAAGGAGCCTAGGTTGCCAATCCTCACTTTAGGACCTATATTTCCCCCACTGTCTAGCATAGCATATTGGACTTAATATGGAATTTTTATTGAAAGAACGAGTGAATGAAATTCATTCCTTCTTGCTCTCCATTTTCCTATAACCCCCCCCCAAGCTTCTTCAGATGGGTTTATCAGAAAATTAGTGTCACATAAAGCCTAACTCTTTAACCTTTGGGATGAATAATTATCTCACATAAAGCCACAAGGGAATATCCTCTTTAAAGTCAATGTCAAAATATGAAAGCAGAATAACTAACACTATACAGAAGAACTATACATGCCTGTTTGAGTGCTTCTACCAGGCTGAATGCTTATTTATATTCTATGCATATAGTCTGGGGATCCTTCTGCCTAGTGGAACAGAAATAGTAATAAACTCCAACATTTTATTAAGTTTATCAAGGGCTAGAATATCTTGTCTGGTGTCCAGAATTTTTCTTAATCTCTCCCAGTACATTTTGTAGCAGCTGTTTTTCCTTAACACATTTGGGTTCATTCTTATAATACAATTTTAATCCAATTATGAGCTCAGATTTGAGTACTAACTGTTGATGTGTAGTCTTGTTAACATTATTATTCTGGCTGGTATCCACAGAAGCCAAGGCAATACATTCTATGCTAGCCATCAGACATCACCTGCAACTACCACTTAGTGAACTTTTCCTCAATAGTAATGCATCACCCACTAAATATAAGGTTAACCTTATAGTTCTACTAATAGTAGGACATATGCTTCCACTTATTTCCCTAGGGATTAGATTTCTAAAGTCCTAAAGTTGATCAGGCCTCAGGCCTCGAAATGAATGATTCAGAGACAGTGTGAAACCCTATCCTTGCAAATCTAACTCATGATATTAGTCTCAGTACCATATTCTTACCTAAATGAAGTGATTAGATATAAATCTTGCATCATATACACAATAAGACTCTACTATAAGATAACTTGCCAAAATATAGTCCAATGTAATGAACCCTTTGAAACTGCATCCCCAATTCTCTTGACTATTGGTGGACTATGTTGCCAGAAGGCTGCTGCTTATTTCTTAAGACTCTAAAGTAACCTTAAGGATCAGAGTTTCTAGCATGGATACTCATTACCCATATGCTTCATGGTTACAATAAGTCAATGGACTTACTTGGCTTTTAGCAAAGCATTTATAGGGGGTATAGTAAGGCCCATTAGTACAAAATATTCCCCCATAAATCTAGCATAATACTTCCCACAAATACAAATTGGGCACATGAGAAAAGTAGGCATAAACTTGAAGTAAGAATGTGAAGAACCTATGTCTCAAAGAAGTATTTTTTTTCATCTCCTTATACTGGCAGAGAGTTGACTGGAAGAATGTGTTTATACTTAAAGTACAATGGCAATGATGCACTGATATAGAGAACATATGTGGCAATAGTACAACTCACAAAATTTGGTTACTGAAAGTCCTTTACTCTTTTCTAATCTTTAAGTTTCCCTTGGTGTAGTTCTTTTACATGCTAAGTGTTGGTGTCCTTGTAGAGTCCATAGCTGGTACTTCTTTCTTCTACTGATCTAGTCTCTCCAATGACTTGATAAATAGTAGGGTGAAAGGGAAAGTTCCAGGAGCCATCAAGCTTCTTCAGATGGGTTTATCAGAAAATTAGTGTCACATAAAGCCTAACTCTTTAACCTTTGGGATGAATAATTATCTCACATAAAGCCACAAGGGACTACACTGTTTGACACAAACACACGTGGAAACCAGGGACTGCAAAGTACCCCCAGGAAGGATGGAAACATCCACTGAAACCCCCTTAAGTGACTTTCCTTATTAAAATCCCCTTATTATTGGAATTGCTATGATTATTATTCTTACTTAGCCCCAGGAAAAAATAGATGAGAGCAACATGCTTACAGGGTTAATACAGATGTCCTACTCTGTCCCACCAGAATATTACCAGGAGATCCTACCTACAAAATTAAACCTAAGGAGTCTTATATACAAACTTAGATAGGACCCTCTTTTCTAGGCATAAAAACTTCTATCAAATCTATTCTCTGAATTCCCCAACCTATATATGGGTCATGTTGATTCTACCCTCTGACCCTGCACTCAATAACAATGTTTTGTTGACTATCTCCTTAGGCTTCATTTCTGTTGTTAGGTTCTATGGAAACATGTATGTTGAGAATGAAACTATGTGCCAAGTAGATGTGTGCTCATGAGGGTATAAAATAAAGCTAAGCCTTAGCCAAGTCTGAGCAGTTTCTCTGTGAAACTCTGTGCTGCAGTTTGAATATGAAAGCTATCTCCCTTGCATAATTATTTCACCTAAGTCACCACACCCAGTCAGAAGAACCCTCAGCTTTGCAGCTTGTGAAAGGAAAGGAGAGGTGGGTAAGGAGAAAAGAGATACAGAGAGAAAGAAACACAGAGATTCTCCATCCATTGTCAATTGTTCAGTTGGGGAGGTTCTTTCCCCTCAAAAATAAAATTACTTAGGCACTTGGCTACCCTGAATTGAAATTCTACTGCTATTAGACAAATTGAACAACTCATTATTAGACTTTTTTTCAAAAATATCTACACTTGTGCCATGTCCAATTCATTTAATCATCCAAAATACTTTTATTATATGGTGTTATCTTCATTCAATGTCCAAATTAGTGGCTTATTCAAATCCAGTTTATGCTTTTGATTTATTAATTCAAAGTATCTGAGACTTCTTTGGATATTATACAATTATTCACATTCATATTCACAAAAGCACAAAAGTATATATTCTATGTTTATACTTTTAGGCATATTTTTGTCGACATTAAGGCATTTTATATATATATATACACATATATATGTTTGTGTGTGTATATACATATATATTACATATACTACAACTTTCACACATTATGTATATCCCATAATAGGTTTTTCATGTTTCTCTCTGGTATTAAAATCATAGATTTAGAGTTAGAAGGGTCTTAGAAGCCATAAAATACAACATAACATTTTACAAATGAAGAAGCTGTGTTTCATAGAGGTTAAGTAACTTTCTAATGATCACATAGACAATAAGTGGTAGGGCTGGGATTCATATCCAGGTACTTTGGACTTCAAATTGACTTCAAATCTGACATTATTTTGGGTGAACCATTTTTGAAACTTTCCTATCTGGTCAATCATCCCACCTAGAACTGCCCCAGCAAATTCTATAAATATTATGCCTTCCTATATACATAAATTAAAACATCATGCTTTGAGTAACTCATTTCCCTGTTTCTCTTCCTAATGAACAGAGTATTGCCCTGCACATAGTAGACACATAATAATATTAATTAATTAGGATTACAATGATTAAATTGATTTGTTACAAATGTAAGGAGGCATTTTCTCAGCACAGATTCCATTCTGTCTTTGGAGTCCAATTTCATAAAATATGAAGCATACAGGTTTGATATGGTTAGCAGTGTGAGAGAAAATAATATCTATGCTCTGGTGATAGTATAGTTCTCTTACTGAGAAAAAGCAAGCATGATTTCTATAATGCCTGGTATCTACATTTTGGGGAAACCAATAGTTCCTTAGGTACATAGATGGCCATTTATAAATCTTTTTTACCTTATGTACCATAATGGAAAGAGTTCTGACTCAGGAATCAGATTATCTAGGTTCAAATTCAATCTCTGTTGCTCCCTAAATACAGATCCTTAGATAAATCTCTTAATCTCCTTGGTCTCAGCTTCTTCATTTGTAAAATGAGGAATTTGGACTAGATGACATATAAGGCCCCATTCTAGTTATATTTCTTGGGATCCTTGCTTATACTTGTCACTTGAAAAATGCATTAATTTAATTTTATTTAAATTTTGTTCAAATTCTTATCATTCCTAAAATTTAGGGTTATTTTAGATTTGAGAATAGTTTCCTTCAAAATGGTCTACTGATCCATGTGGCTTATTGTTCAGCTAGCTTCATTGTCAATTCAGAACATTTCACTATACCTCATTTGTCTATGAACTGTCATTTCATTTTTTAATTGTGTGGATTCAAAATAGCTGCATTCTACCCTTATTCACTTCTACATCCCACCCAATGTGCTATCTCAGCAGTCTTGGCCTGGTGGTTGACTGACTTCCATCAGCCAAAACACTTTGAGCAGTTATAGCTCAATGGTTTTGGATGCTCTTTAAATTTCCTGTGGTTACAGATCATCAGCTAATGCTGTTCGTTTCATTTTATTATTTTTATGGTATTATTATTATTCATACTCCCTCCTTGTCCACACCTCTGTCAATGACATTCTGTCCTGATCTACAATCTCTAAGAGAGGCCAGCATTGTCTAATATACTAGTTATTAATTGGCAGCAGGTCTTTGGGAAATTGATCCTGTAGCAGTATACACAGCTAGATATGTACTCTACCACAATAGGGGTTGGGGCTGACTGACCCATAATATGCAGAACTCACAGCAGGTCAGATGAGCAGCATCAACCATCCATTTTAGATACATAAGTAATTACTCTATATTCCTCCCCCCCCTTTTTATGTTGTATTCCTCTCCAGCTTTTTTTATTCAGTTGTTCAGCCTCAATGTTCTTCAGCTCATTTTGTCAATATCATAATCACTCATTCTCTGTCTGTAAACTTGATCAAAAATTCAAATCTGTAACTCCTAATTTTCTTTCTTGTGACCTTAAACAATACCACCACCCAAGTGGACATTTTTCAAATGTTCTTGAGATTGGTTGATATTTTACCTCTAATCATCTGGGACTATACTTGCCACATGCCTTTGCAAGAGAGACTTCAATTGATGACCAACCTGCACCCCTTATGAAATGGAGGTCCAGTTGACACTGACAATCATTTTGTCTTCGTAATCAATGAGGGAATTAGAATGTGTGTAGTATAGTACATAAAAAATGGGACTTGAAGCTAAAAATTTCTGGTTTCCAGTTCTGCCTCTGCTATATAATGGATTTGTGACCCTGGGCAAATCATCTAATCTCTCAGTATCTGAACAAATCCCTAAGACCCTGTTCCAATAATTTGCCTACTTGAATTAGTAGAGGGAATTTCCTCTCCTAGAAAGTTCTCTCTACCAGTTAAATCTCTGCTACAGTTTCTCTCTCTTCTCCCTCAAGAGGTAATACACTCTCTGATACAAAAAGTATTCAAATTTAGGGTAGATTACCATTTCTCAGTAATTGCGGAGAGGGTATTCCTGGATAGACTATGAGGTTAGACTAGATTATCTCTAGATCCCTTCTAACTCTTAACTTCTATGAGTCTCTGGTATCATCATGTGATGACACAGTGTTTGGCTCTACCTTCCAAAGTATGGTCAAAGAAACAATATTTCATTTTTCCTTGATTTTATTTATATTTTAATTCTATTCCTTGTTCTCTGCCCAAGACTAATATATTTTACTGCTAATATTCTATAACTGAATCATAGAATCTTGGATTTGTAAGCAACCCTGAGGTCTTCTCAGGCAACATTCTATTTAGTTTAAGAACATGTCCTACCATCCATATTTCTGATAGAAGGATATATAACCTTGGCTTAAATATATTCAATATCAAAATGCTGTCCATCAAATGAGATACTCCAAGACTTCCTTGTTCTTCTACCAAAACATCTATGTCTTGTGAGTCTTGAAATTTCTCAGACTTGTGAATGTTAAAAAAATTCTCCATTGGGGAATTCTCCATTGGAACAATTTCCTACTGGGACCATTCCCCATTTGGAAAGTGAGAACTCTACTTAGATCAGAAAAGGGAAGACCTCTACTCCACCCATACTTAAGACTGCTTTAGGGGAGAAAACTCCTTGCTGAACAATGAAAAATACTTACACCCATACTTAAGCCATGCCTATTTTTAGAATTAATACAAAGGGGTGCTAAGTACCTATAAAGGTCAGACAAACTTACATGGGACAAAGAGGGGAGAAACTTACTCAGAGATTCTAACCTACTCAAGTGTGGATTACTAAAAGGATTAGTCTACTCAGGTGTGAATTCAGAATGGGCTGTCCTTTGGAAAACATCTACTGTGATTGGTAGATGTAAGGACTTAGGGGAGGTGACATAGGAGAAATTGCCCTTTAAATAGGAGCTCAGATAGGAGCTCAAGGGAGTCATTCTGAAATATTCAGATTGAGGATTGAGCTGGTGAAAGCAGCTGAGATGAAGCTGGCCTGGTGTCACTAGAATCCTTGCTTGGACAAATCTTGTGGTGAGTGATTTAGATATAAGGACTGACTGATCTTTTCTTTTAGGGCTTAGGCCTGGGTTGGCCAGGGCTGCCTGGGCTGGCCTATTCTTTTCTCATTTATTTCCTTTCTCTTTCTTTCTCTCTCTCTCTCTCTCTCTCTCTCTCTCTCTCTCTCTCTCTCTGTCTCTCTCTCTCTCTCTCTCTCTCTCTTTCTCTCTTTCTTTAATTCTTCATTGTATTATTAATTAAAAATCTCTATAAACCCAGTTGACTTGGGTATATTCATAATTGGGAATATTTCCCTGGCGACCACCTTATATTTGATTTAAAACAAGACACTGTAGTGAAAACATATTTTCTGTGGTCAAATTAGTCACCCACTCTTTTAGCAGCCACAAATCAACCATTTTAACTCTTACAGTTTATGGCATCCACTCTTTTAAATGCCACAGTCTTTACAACCCTGTCTCTATTACATATCAAAGTAGAGGACCCACTAACTATTCATGTTTTGATGCATCATTGCTCAATGTAACAGGAATAAAATACTACAAGTTTCCTCATTATTTTCCATCTCTAATTCTTTTTCATAATTTCCCATCTCTTTCCAAAAAACCAGACCATAATTAGATTTTTGTTCTTTGAATTAATCATTTATAGTTTTTAGGTCTTCTGGTCCTTATATTGTCCCCATCTATCTTTGTTGTATAATTAACCAAAGTTTTATAATGGAATAAACTGTTATATGATATTGACTTGGAGTTGATTTCTTCACTAGTCAAATAATTTCATCATATTTCCCATTATCCTGATTATCTTTATTACTAATTATAAATATGCCATACATAAAAAGGTGACAAATGGCAAAAGCCAATTGTATTGCATTGAGCTAAACCATTTGTAATTTCCCTACTTACCTAATCTCATAACAATTGTACTTCCTGCATAGATGCTCTATTTTATAGTCATCTTATTTCCCTTTATCCTCTGAATCTATCTACATAAAATTAGAGAAGAGGCTTAGGCTAAAATGAGGACTGAAATATAATTTAGTAATAGATCCACTGGGCTTTTGTTTAGAAACTTCCCAGGAAGAGAAAAAAAAAAGCTTGTATTAACAAATTTGCATTAAGTATATACTATATTCAATACAGTGTGCTGGAGACTGGAAGAGATGCAAATATAAGTAACACATGAAATTTGCCCTAGGGAGCTTTCAGTGTAATGGGAAATATGAGACATGTACATAGATTAAATAAAATACAAATTAAAATATATTAAGTGAGAAAAAGGAGTACAAGGGCAATGAAATAAAATGCTGAGTGAGATCACTTTCAGCTATGATAATCAAGAATGATTTTGAGGAATAGATAAACATTTGAGCTTGAAATTGAATTATTAGTAGTAATAATGCCAATTTACATTTATGTAGTGTCACACAATGCATTCCTCATAACAACCAAGAAACAGATAGTGAAAGTATTCATCATTTTGTAGGTGAGAAAAATCAATGGTCAGAGATGTTACTTTCACTAGTGGCTCAGCTAGTAAAGATTGGGGGCAGAATATGATCCTAGTTCTCTTGACTCTATATCCTTTATACCATAAAATTTGTTTTCAATGATTATTTGAAGAGACAGGTAGCACTATGTTCCCCAGAGACTGGGATTGCATCATGGATTGTTTTCTGTTACTAAGTTGCTCTGAGAACCACCATTCAGCTTTGTTTTATAATCCCAGTCTTTGTTTGGCATCATGTCTCAGTGTTTTTAATAAGACTATAATGTAGAAACAGAATAAATTTGGACTAAAAACAAACAAACAAACAAATAAGAATGTTGAATTTCCATTGGGTCATGAGACATTTCTATTTAAGTAAAACAAAATTACTTTTTAAGTAAAGCATCTAGACAGATCATAATCAATCAGCAAACACTTATTAAATACTATGTACCAAATATTGTTCTAGAAAATACAAATATAAATACAAAGACAACAGTGAAACAGTCTGCTCTAGATTAACTTTTTTATTTTATTGTCATGCAAAACATATTTCCATATTGGTCATAGTTGTAAGAGCATAATCATACAAAACTACCCCCCCAAAAAAAACCACAAATACAATGATATGAAAGATAGTATGCTTTGATTTGCAACCATACAACTCGATTATTCTTTCTCTTTAAATGGATAGAATTCCTCATCATAAGTACTTCAGAATTTTCTGAGATCATTGCATTGCTGGCAGTAGCCAAGTTTTCACAGTTGATCATCATACAATAATACTTTTACTATTTATAATGTTTGCCTGCTTCTCCTTGTTTCACTTTATATCAATTTAGATCTTTCCAGCTTTTCCTGAAGTCACTCTGCATATCATTTCATATAACACAATAGTATTCCATCACCAATTTATACTATAAATTCTTCAGACATTCCACAGTTGATGTACATTCCCTTAATTTCCAATTCTTTGCCACCACAAAAAAGATTAGTTGTAAATATTTTTGTACAAGGAGATCCTTTCTGTCTTTTTATGATCTCTTTAGTATACCGAACCAGTAGTGGTAGTACAGGATCAAAGGGTATGCTCAATATCATGGCCCTTTGGGCATAGACACAAATTACCCTCCAGAATAGTTGAATCAGTTCACAACTCTACCAACGACACATCAGTGTCCCAATTTTGTCGCATACTATCCAACATTTATCACTTTCCATTCACACTGCCATTACCTTTTGCAAAAAGTTTCTCCCGTTATAATCCATACTTTACAAAATGATTTTCCTATAGATCTGACCATATCACTCTCCAACTCAATACATTCTACTGGCTCTCTGTAATCTCTAGAATAAACATAAAGTCTTCTCTTTAGCTTGTAAAACTCTTCATAACTTGGTCCCAAATTGTCTTTTTGATCTAATTTGACAGGCCTCCTTCCTTTGCTATGTGATCCAATCAGATTACCTTATCTTTATTCCTCACATATATTATTCCATTTCCTATCACTGTGCTTTGTTTTAGTCCTTCCACCTGCCTATAATTTGTCTATAATCCCAGACCAACTTTTCAATTCAAAGAATCTTGCTCTTCCTTCAAGAGGCAGCTTGAGCACCACCATTTACATGAAGCCTTTCCCAAGTTCTTATCTCTATCTATGTGGCATTAATTTTTACTTTCTTTATGTAGAATGTCCCCAAAAGCCAACATGTCATTTTAAGCTATTAAAGTCTAAAACAGAAAAAAAAAGACTCTCTGAGGGACCTTACATCTATCTATATCTATATGTTTATAGCTGTATCAATATATCTACAGACAAATATACATAGAAAGTGATATGGAAAGATGTGTATATTTGTCTATAAGTAAATCTATAGATAGATGTGTATACATATATGTATTTAAGCATGTATTTGTTTTTTCACCTATTTGAATATAAGGTCCTAAAGAGTGAAATGTAGGAATTATTTCATTCTTTCAATGGTCAGAGCATTCGACACATAGTTGTAGATACTTAATAAATGGTTCTTGAATTGATGGAGTCCAAATGTGTATTGAAACAATCTTTTTTTTCTTAATTTTTCTTGAGATATTTTCAGTCTTTTTTCTTTTGTAACATGGCTAATAAAGAAATATGTTCTGTATGACTGCACATGTATAATCTATATCAAAGTAATTATCTTCTCAAGGAAGGGGAATAGGAAGGGAAAGAATTTTAGAAAAAATAATATTAATTAATTTTACATGAAGATTAAAAAATAAAATATAAGAATATTTAAAAATTTAAAAAAACAAATGGTTCTTGATTTATCTTCACTCAAGAAAGCAGATGCACAAGATCAACACTTTAGCTATTCCTGAAGCAAAAGTACTTTAGAATTGGGGAATATAAGTACTAGTTTATATATTGACTAGATGACTATAGGTACATTATCTGGTGAAGAAAAGTGAGCCAGAACAATAAGTTATATTTTTCTGTGAGTAACCAAGACTATCTCATTAGTTTCTCTTTATTGACCGGTTTTATTCTGCTTCTATATTCTGCTAGATTCCCTCTCACATGGTTTAGTAGAAAGAGCAGTAGACTTGGGGTTCCCAGAGAAAGAGAAGAACTTACCAGTTCCTCCTATGTTCCTTCTATCATTCCTTTTAAGGCTGTCACTGTTTTATAATGTAAAATTATTTTCCTTCTTTTCACCAAAATATTATGAATCATTTAACAAAGGGTAACAAAATGTTAAAATGGGAACATATATGCATAACTAGCACCATTTGACTTTGATATCTTTAGATATTCAGCAATATTTCCCAACATTCTAATTTTCAGCCATAGAGAGCATGGTATGGCAATAAGCAGATCAGTGCTACCATCTTTTGCTAGTCTTAATCATTCCTAGATTTTCCGATTTGTCATTGTCCTTTCTCACAGCTTTAAGTGAACTATTGTACATACATTCATAAATGTCCAAGGAAGTTGAGGGAGTGGGAATAAGATCTGACCAAGGTTTAATAATAATTGTAAGAAATTGTTTTGACATTATGTTAATATCTGTCAGCATATTATACCCAAATTAAAGTTAATCACCAAAATTACAATTGCAGTTCCAAAAATGTAATGAAATAAGATTTGTTGATGAAACAGCAAACTAATAAGCACTTGGATTAACCCTTTGGGGGCCTAAAGTGAATAGCCAGGTATATGAGTTATATACAATGATCTCTGGAAAGTGTATTTCCAGAAAACAAAAGGAAACATAAGTATCTAAACCAAAAACTGGAGGCTGATTCATAGTTATAAATTGTATCAACCTGATTCAAAATGTCCTGTAGAATGAGTACTGTGTGTCATTCTTGGATATGAACTAATTAGCCACGCAATTTTATGTTTCCTTCCATATGAAATGAGATGGGTTAGGCAACCTAATGATTCCCAAAGCCTTTTTAGTATAACACAGTTCAATTGACTAGTAAAAATCTCCTGACTGGTCTTCTTGACTTAAATCTTTTCATGCTGGAGACTGGCTGCCAGATTAATCTCCACAAATGATTTATTTTGTCAAAAATGTTAAGTGGCTTGCCTTTTTGTATAAAATAAAGCCTTAACTTCTTAGCCTGACATTGAAATATCCACAATATAGCTCCAACTTACCTTTCTAAACATATCACTTATCTATTCAAACTCTCCAGACAAGACACAAATGGTTCCATTTAGTGTTTCCCAAACACACACTTTTCTATCTCCCCGCCTTAGATTATACTATATTCCTGCCTAGAATAATAATAGCTGACATTTAAATAGTGCTTTAAGATTTACAAAGCCCTTGACAAATGTTTGATTCTCACAACAACCTTGTGAGATATTTACTATAGGTTTTATCTCCATTTTACAAGTCAAAGAAAGTGGTATTTAGAAAGTCTAAATGTCTTGCCCAGGATCAAGTAGCTAATAAGTCAGAGGTAGGATTCAAATTTGGGTCTCTCCTAACTCCTTTTACAGAATATTTCTGCCTTTTTGTTTTCCTTTTACCTGAATTCCATGCATCATTTAAGGTCCAGCTTAAGTCTCATCTAAGTAAAGTTTACTGAGACAAGTTAAGATAATACACTTCAGATTGAAATTTTGATTCTCTGAATGAACATCTTGAATCCATGCTATCTGTATTATTCATGATTTTTCCTATGGTGCTTTGTTATCTTGGTATGTATATAGGTACTTTTTACCCAGATCAGTTATAAACTCTTTCATATCAAAGACCTTGTCTTAGATCTTTACAACTCCCAAGGTGCTTAGGACTCTGACTTGTACACACTAGACACTCATTTAATGTTCAGTTAATTGACTGATGATTGATAACAGAAGAATCACTCATCCTAATGCCCTACTTTTGACTCTATTGAACAAAATTTCTCAAAGATTCTCCAAGAAGTTCATAGATCTATCTGAAAAAAAAATGTTTTCTAGATGAAGGGGTAGCATCATCAGAACATAGAAGTAGAGTTAGAAAGGAAATCAGAGGCATCTGATTCAATCCCTTTGTTTTACAGATAGGGTCATTTAGATCTACAGAAATTTATTGATTTGCCTAAGTTTATACAGATTAGTAGCATCAGAGGAAAGATTTGAACTCAAGACTTCTGTTATTAAAATGAGTATTCTTTCTACTGTGTCCCACTTCTAAAAGGACCATTATTTTTCTTTCTCTATTTTGGGCTGTCAGTTATGAATTGACCATATACCCATTCAACTTCATCAATTATGAATATTTATTAAGCTTCTGCTATGGGTCAGGTAGAATACATTTGAAAAAAACATTTCAATATCTTGCCTTACTTCCCAGAGTAGCTTAAGACAATTCCTTGCTGTTTGACCCTGGGAAAGTTAATTAATAATCTCTGATTGCCTGACAAAAAGATCTACTGAATCTACTGAGGAGGAAATGGCAAACCACTTCAGTATCCTTGCTACGAAAACCTCTTGAATAGCTATAATCCATGAGTTCAAAAAGAGGTGGACATGACTGAATAAAAACAACATTTATATAGTGATTTTTCCAAATGATATTGCCTTGGAAGTTAATCCCTCCTAACAACCTTGTGAAATGGCTACTACTGGTATTACTATTCTCATTTTAAAGAAGAGGAAACTGAACCTTAGGGAGGATAAGAGATTTGTCCATAAGTACATGGCAAGGAATAATTAATTACAACTTAAAATCATAAAGCTAATTGAGTGTTGGGGGCAGGTTTCAAACCCTGGCCTTCTTACCTCTATACCCATTTCTCACTTCTCTATACCACAATAACCCTGTTTTTCTTAATAAGAGAAAAATATATTCCAATTTCTTTAGGGCTCAAAAGCATCTTCAAACAAACCATACCAATTGCATCACTATAATTCCAATCTTTTAGTTTCTTTTTTCTTTCCTACTTAAATAGAGAAGAGGACACCATTTCTAGTGAGAAGAGTTCAGCCTCAGATTGCCAATTGAAATATAGGCACCTCTGCATTTGAAGAACTGTTTTTTTTTTCATCCATTTCAAATGCATTGCCATTTAATTCAGGAAACAGGATAAATAAGGATACCCAGATGGCCTTCGTGGGACCCTCCATTACTTCATTTGTCTCTATCTGATCTCTCAACACTCTCTCCCTTTACATAATATACAACTCTAATCTTTTCATTCTCTCTCTGAGTGGAGTCAGCCCTCTTAGCTCCTGCCTTTACCTATTTCCTTGTTTCTTCTAATCAGCTCCATTGCCCTCTTCTGGCCCTTTAGCCTTTCATTTATATCCTGGAGGAGATAAGATGCTGGAACTTAACTGCAGTATTCAAAATGGCAATGTACCATTGATTTATACAATGACAAGATAATATTTCCCCTTCTTATTCTCCATCCCCTTTACATAGCTCCATCTTATCTGCTGCTCTGGCTGCCACTGGGCAAGGAGCAAATGACTTCACTGAGTTCCCCATAATGACATCTACTATAGATGTCTCTCTTTTCCTCTATCCTTTTATTTTTTCAAGACACTGAGCTAATTCAAAGCCCGGCAGTGTGTGCATGGAGGCTAAATCATTCTTTTGAGTGAGTTACCTTCCCTTGTCATACAATGTAGATAATTGCCTGTCACAGAATCATCTCATATATAACTTTGTTCCCTAAAGCATTTGGACCCCCCAGTGAAAGGGTAACTGCCAGAAACTTGAAGTGGCCCACCCATTCCACCCCTTCTTGCATTTCCAAGATAATCAGATATGCTCCAAGATGAACAAACATCAATGTGCTTAGTGCAGGGAATGCTGAAAACAGGACTATGAAACTTGCTATTCTCTCTCAAGGGTAGAATTGATGCTACAGAAAAAAGGTCATATTGATGCTAGCATTTCATTCTCTATGAATATTGGTTTCCAAAAGTTTGCAAATAGGTGGCACAGGGGATCAAGTACTGAACTTGAAGTCAAAAAGACGAAGTCAAATCTGGCCTCAGGTATTTACTAGTTGTATGATTTTAGGCAAGGCACATAACCTTTATTTGCCTCAATTTTCTCATCTATGAAAATGGCACCCATACCCCAAGGATGTTGTGAGAACAAAAGGAGATATTTATATAGTATTTTGCAAACATTAAAGTGCTATATGAATATTAACTGTCATTAATATTGTTATCTTAGTTTTCTCTGTTGATTTAACAAAAAAATAATTGTTGATATTTTCTTTGGTGGCTCAATAGAGATCATGGTTATGGGACTAAAATGGTTAATTTTGCTTTTTTTGCTATTATAGACATTAGAAGATGACTCCTGAATAACATCTCCAACCAGGGTCCCTTACAAATACAGAGACTGCCTTATTTTCTTTCCTTTTTTATTTTGTTAACTTTTACCTTCCATCTTATAATCAATATCAAGAATTGGTTCCAAGGCAGAAGAGCAGTAAGGGTTAGGCAGTTTGGGTTAAGTCACTTACCCAGGGTCACACAGCTGTAAAAGGGAATTCTTTGTTCTCTCTGAGTTTTCACTTGTGAAAGGGAATCCTTTATTCCCTTTATCTATTTTGAGTTAACACTAACTTAAGTACCCCTACTTAGATTGTGACGATAGGATTAACTTTCCTTTGTCTACTTTTGAATTGCATCAACAAAAGTTTGAACACCCTACTTAGTATTAGGTGAGAAGTTGTCAAGATACTTAGAGAATTCACAAGTCACTTAGAGAGCTCCACCCTTTTAACTCAATCCCAAACTTGTGAATCCTATGTTCAGAGTTTACACCTTCAGAAACTCAATCAGCCAGGAATCTATGAACCCTTTTGATGAGTGTTCATCCCTCCAGAAGGTGAGAACTTGTTCCCACAAACACTGACCCCTGGGCAGTGCTAGACAATTGGAAATCAGCTCCTGTGAAGAGGGGCAGGGACAAGAAATTACCATAAAAAGCTATGAATCCTGCTGCTTGGGTCAATCTTATGGAAATGGTCTCCTGACTGGAGACAGTCTTTGAGAGAGCTTAGCTTGAGAGTGTGGTTTGGATCTTGGGTTTGTAGCTTGGCTCCAACTTGGACACTGACTCCTAGATTACATGGGGTGAGTGAAAGGTTGACTCCATTCCTAGTTTCTGGAAAGACTAGCTTCCATCTTGGAGGAGGCAGCTTGATTACTCATTACTGGTCTTCCTGATTGAGAGCTAATTAATCTCTACCTGGATTAAGATAGGATAAATAACTTTTTTATTCCCTTCACATTTCTCTACTTAATTGTTCCCTCTCTAGTTTGTAAATAAATTTCAGATTTGAAGTATAATAAATATTGGCAACCACATAATTTCATAAAAATTATTGTCCAACTATTAGTTTTCACCTTTACACAGCTAAGAAGTGTTGAATGCAGGACCCCCATCTCTAGGTTTGGTTCTGTGTCCACTGAGCCACCTAGCTGCTCCAAGTCCCTTATTTTCTACCCTGATACTTTCGATCACATCATATGCCTAGGCACATAATCCCCAAAACAACCTTCACATCCCATCAATGCACTTTCTAAATACACTATTCTCTCCCTTTCCATATCACTATATCATAAAATTGGAGCCAATGTTGCCATTATCTCCATCTACTCTGTACACATTTCCCCAAATATTACTCCCACTCTACCTTTTTTGTGTGTATAGTAGTGGTATTATAAGCAATTTTTGATAAAACTATGGCCCCCCCAAAATAATGTTTTAAATGTACAAAGTAAAATATAAAAATCTAAAAGGAACCCAATTATGTTCAAATAGTTATTAAAATATTGAACAAAGGCTTTAGTAACCCATCTAAAAGCCTAAGTAGACAATGCTGCCCTTTCCTGCTACTTTTAAAAAGTCCCAAAGCATTGTAGGCACCTCTAACACACACACACACACACACACACACACACACACACACACACACACTCGTACATTTTTTTTTAACTTTCCCCCTTTCACCTCACAGCCTCCCAATTTCCTGGCAATGTGCACTATTTTTTTACCTGAAGGATAAAAAATATGTACAGATAGTATCTCTTTTTAACAAAAGGAAAAAAAATGAATAGCAGTGGAAGATGGATCCACAGATAGACAAAATTCTCTGCAGGTTTTCATATAATTATCTTTACCTGGAGCTTCTTGTATTATACCATGATAGTTCTATAAACAAAGGAACCTCTGAATTAACATTTTCTTAATATCCAGCTAACCCCATCAGAAATTATTAAAATAATTCATATTATTATTATTCAACTAGAAAAAACAGAACTATTAAATAGTCAGAAAAAACAATCTTTAATTAAGGAAAGGGGTTCAGTGTTTTCCTACAGGCCTTCACATAGAGATTCATACTACACATCTACACAGAGTCCAGAGACTCTGGTTGCTCTGGTCACTGACCCCTGGCAATGAAAACCATGCTAGATTGGACAATTCCAAAGAGCCATTAAAGATGGGAAGCTTAAGTACCCTTTTAGGGGAACAGGGGACTGAGGATGAGAGAGGATAGTTGATTGGCTTTACATTGGTTACAAAGAAAAATGAGGAGTCCCAGAAAGGAATAATAGTAAAAGGCTAATAAAAGGGAAAGATCCAGCCAAGGGCTGGGTTATCTTGGTAAAGGACTCTATCCTAAGGTAAGCAACCATTGGGACAAAAAGAGACCCTTGATACCTGATGGGATTAGGCATCCTCACTTAAACTACTTTTAAGGTCTAGAATTTTCCTTCAGGGAAAGACTCTCATGTGACTAGATCAAACTTGAGGTCTCCACATTCAAGCTAATTAAACTGGGGATCATCAAATTGCACTGGGCTACAAGTTTGAGGGTTTCTAGATTACACTTTGACATTATAAAGGTTTTATTTTGGTTTTGAACTTATTGGATAAATATCAGTTCTATTTCCCGAAAAATTGACTCAGCCTGAAGGAGCTTTATCATCATCATAAAAAGACCATGTCTAATCAGGATTGGAATAAAGAATAATTGTCAAATTGACCATTCAATTGAGCTAATAAGTCAACTAATAAAATGTTTTACTCAGTAGCCACCATTATAGTCACTTGGCTGGGGTACCAAGCCATTCCTATCTCTTGATTTATGTTTCTTGATGAAAATGGCCCACAGAAATATTTTGTTTCCCATCTTTAACTACTGCAATCTCAGGAGACATACTGGATTCCCAAAACAATTGATTTCATGATATTTTTCACTCAGTCAAAAATGGAATGTGTTGATCACATGTGAGTTGCAGAAATAAGGATTTTAAAAACTACTTTCCTGTTTTGTTTGTGATAATATTTCATTTTATGAAAAAGCCAAATATCCTAGTAGGTAAAATCAATAGCATCCACCAGAACAGATGGAAAATTCTCCAGGCTTAATGTGCCTCATGTGTGGCTACTATAGCTGAATATTTAAAGAGGACCAAAGAACAGCTTATTCTCCCAAGAAAAGTGATGTCACTTTGTTAAAATACCCTAGATCTATAGCCAGGAATAATTAATTTCAAATCTGGACTCACATATTTAATAGCTATGTGACCTCAGGCACATCATTAAACCTCTGTTTTCCTCAGTTTCCTCATCTTTGAAATGGAGAAAATATTTACCTCTCAATTTTGCTGTAAGGATCAACTGAGACATTTACAAAAGGTTTTGCAAATCTGCGAGTACTATATAAATATTAGCTATCAAGTAGGATCACCTTGACCAGTCATCCTTCCTCTCTAGGTAGGTATCCCTTCTTCTGAAGCTATTTGAAGACTGTCAAGTCAGCTTAATTGCACTCCAATTTACTCTGATAATTACATGTGGTCTGGGATTAATAATGTCAATTCTTTTTCCAGATGCTGCTGCACAAATTCCTAAGAACACACAGATTTAGATCCATTGCCCCATTCCTGGATGAATGATATCTAGGAATCAATGTACAGAAAAATGGAGTTACAGATACAAACAGTTCCCTATAGGCAAGGAAAAGAAAAGAGAAGGGAAAAGTACTTTAATTTCAGTATGGAGCTAATTTCCAAAAAGCTACTTGCAATTCTGTTATTTATTATTGTTTTGTTGTTCAGTCTTGTCCAACTCTCTATGACCACATAGTCTCTTGTCCATTATGTTTCATTGGCAAAGATACTGGAATGGTTTCCCATTTCCTTCTCTAGTGTGTCCTCATTTTACAGATGAGAAACTAAGGCAAAGAGAGATGAAGTGACTTGTGTGGCAGAGGTTGGCACTAGAGAAAAAGTGCCAGGCTGAAGAATATGTGAAATTGATCACCTCATCAGGGGAGGGGCCAGGGAGTTTGGAATCTGGAGGAGGAGAAGACTTTGGCCAGTAGAGGAGGGCTTTAGATCTCTAAAAGCTGACGATAGAAGGTGGGAAAAAAACTTTCTCCTGAGGGTTGCCAGCTTTTCCTGCTGGTGACTGGAAATTCTGCCCCCCATTATTTCCCAATTGAAGGGACTTGCAGAAGAGAAACCTGAGCAGACTTTACCTCAGCTCCTGTTGCCCAGGGGTGAGTCAACCTGACTTTCTCTAAGGGTATTCAGGCTGCAAAGGCCAGAGTTCCCCCCAAACTCAAGGAAGGAGGAAAAGAGATAGAGATAGGGACCCCCTTTTCCCACATTCCTTTCCCATTCTTCCCTGCTTGTTATTACTTTTGTATTACCTGATTCAGTTGACATTAAAAGTTATCTGTTCCCCAAGCAGAGTGTGAGTGAACAGATCAAGGGGAGACCAGAGGGACAAGAATGAATTGGGGAGAGCAGCTTTAGCTAAGAAAGGAAGGGAGAAGGGGGTAAATCCTCAAAACCCCTCTCCTCTCTCTGAGCCAACTCTAAACATCAGATGTCTCCCCTGAACCCTGCTTTGAGAAGGAAGGGGGGGTCTCCTCCCTTTCCCCTCTTGATACTGAAAGGCCAAACCCCTCAGGATATAAATTAACCTCCTTTTTTTTTTTTAATGCACTTGACCAGGAAGACATAGCTAGGAAGTATTTGAGGTCAGACTTGAACTCAGGTCCTCTTGATTCCAGGATCAGCACTCTATCTACTGCACACATACACACACAGACACACAGACACACAGACACACACAGACACACACAGACACAGACACACACACACACACACACACAGAACTTTGATCTATGGTTGTAGCCCAAAAGTTTTCCACTTTGTTTCAATGCTAGACCCCAGGGCATCTACCACATTGGTAACTACCATGATTAATATTGTTACCATGACTACATGTTAGTATCAGGGTCAAATGGTTTTTAGTTCTCATCTTTGCCAAATATAGGTGTTTTACTACCTCCAGTACTACTAAAACTGATCTCTTTCTTCCCTCCCTGGAATGAGCTTTCTTCACATTGTTTATTCACCTTACTGTGATTTTTTTATCTTAAGCCTCAGGCTCTGGGTGCTTGCATATATGTAGGTTTTGTTTAATCTGTAAAGAATGTAAAATCTGGTAGTATAATTAAGCAATTTCCCCAAAGCTTCAAAATGACCTTGATGCCCTTTTTTTGATCTAAGAAAGATCCTAGATGACATTCTTTTGGATTAAGGATTTCATTACTTAGGCTTATTGTGAATTGAAGCAGTCAAATGAACACACTCAATGGAGGGCTTTGGTTTTTCCCCTGTTCATTTAAAAAATAATAAAGAATGGGAAATATAAGGGGAGGGCACTAGGTTTTACCCATGAATAAAGAAGTATAGGACAATGGCCAATCACTGTGATTTGTAATCCAGTGGATGAGAATCCTCAGTGTTAGGCAAGACCGGATGGAAGAGGAGAGAACAGGATTGTCAAAGTGAAGAGACTAATCCAGATCGGATATCTGTAGTTGATGGGAAAAAAGTCAAGCAGAGCAAGCGTAACAGTCCAGGAAAAGTTAGATATATTAAAGTAAGTCAATATCTTAGACATTAGTCAAGGACACACAAAATTCCAACACTTATGGAAGATACCTTCTTTTTGTTGTTATTTTGCAACCTTTTCCAAAATTGTCCATGCCTCCCCTTTTTGACTTAGACTCTCCTCCTTCAATCAATGATTCAATATGCATATATTAAGAAGCTATGATATTCCAGATAATGTATCATTCTCCCTGGCTATGAATACCAAAATGAGACAGTCTCTACCTTCAAAGGACTTTTTCAATGTGGACCAATTGAGGCTTAGGGAGACAGGAATGCAGAAAAGAAAACAGAACATATCTTTCCTCAAAGCATTAGAGACTTTTTCTTTATCATTTCCCATTATTGTCTTTTTGTATTGATCCATGATACAAGCACATTTTTTAAAAGAAATTCTTTATCAGTTTGTTCAATGGCATCAGAGGTAATGTGGATTGCCCTTGGTATATAAATGGCATGTTGACAAGACATTATGGGTGTTTCAGGGGAATATGTATGTACACAAGCATGCATGCACATACACATACACATCCTATCTACACAGACAGGTCATGAGTATGTGCTCTAAAGTAAGCAATGGATCATCAAAATTGCAGATTGCTGCTATGCTTGTAGAAAGTATGAAATTCATCCACCCTTCTTTTCCTTCTCAATGTGTCTCTATATTTGCATCCACCAAAAAAGATGTGTAATATGGAGCTAAAAATGTAAAAGTTGATTCTGTCATCTCTAATAAATAATGAATTAATTTCATTTTTTAAAAGATTTACTGAATATATCATTTTTTAACTAACTTCAATGGCTAATTCAGTCAAAAAATTAATTAAATCACTCCAAGTAAATATACATCATTAAAAGGAGTTGGAATCAGAATTGGACAAAACCATAAACATTAGTTGGTCCAATGCCATTTTAAAGAATCAGAGAAGAGTTGCTGGGATTAGTTACCAACATACATGTTTATCATACTCCAAGTCCCTAACACTTTCTCAGTTCTGCCATTCTCTTCATGAATAGTCAGTCAATAAACATTTAATAAGTGATTAGAGTGTCAAGCCTGTAGTTAGGAAAAATTCATTTCAAATCTGGCCTCACACATTTAATAGCTTGTGTGACCTCAGGCAAGTCATTTAACCTCTTTTTGCTTCAGTTTCCTCATCTGTGAAATGGAGATAATAATAATAATAATAATATATATAACAAGAAAGATTAGTTCCTTATCTAATATCATTATGGTCATTAGATGGGGATGAGGATGTTAAAGCTAATCCTTCCAAATTTCCATTTGAATTCTATTCTCTCTACAATAGAGGTGTCAAATGCATGTCTCCAAAGGGACATGAAGCAAAACGTGTAAGCACATCTAATAACATTAAAAGTTAGTTGATAAAAGATCAACAAATAAAATTAAAATATAATAAATCACAGTTAATGTCAATATGTGATTTTCTAAGCCAACATATACCCACAGGAATATTAAGGTATGGTTTAGTGGGCCTCATTTCTATTTAACTTTGATACTACTGTTGTACAGAATACTTTTTAAGAGTAGCTCTAAAAGTTTATAGTAATAGCATTTAAAATAATATTATAACCTAGGAATTGATATTGGTAAATGTCCTTTAGAAGCAATACCCCTGACACTAATAGTATGTATAAGGTAATGTCTTAAAGAAAGGTTTTCTATTTGCTCATGGTTATAGTGAAGGTGAATGAGGATTATTGTAAATAAATGTCCTCTTTCTTTCATAGGCTCAATTTTATTAGCTTGTCAAGTGGGTAATTCTCAGCTACTGAAGTAAAGAAGGTAGATTAATCAAAGAATTTCTATTTTCTGAACCAAGAATCAACCTAGGCCACTCTAATGATTTAGACTTGAGATTAGAATCCATGATGTTAGAAGATATCAGAGTAGAGGCAGAGAATGCAAAGCACTCTAAAAATTTCCTTCAAATATTGTCAAAAGAATGCCTCAAAACAAATTCTGAAGTGGCAGAATTAACAAAGAGATGAGATGAGCCAATTTCCCTTCCTAAAACAACTTGGAAGTAGACATAAAAGGTCTACTTCAATGGGAAGAGAAACCAAGCCTAATGAATATTGGAGCATTTCCCAGCAAGTCCACAGCCCAAGCACAAGCTAAAAGCAAGCCCCTCCCATATTACATTACATAAACCAGTAGCAAGACACACCTAAATATTCCAGTTAATATCCCAAGTCTAGGCACAAACCAGCAGCGAGATCTGAGGTCCAATACAAGAAAGTTTTCTAGGGGGTCACACTTGGCCAGGGCAACTGAATCAGTGGCAGGACACAGCTTCTAGATCTCTTAACCAACAGACAATAAGACCTAGCCAGAAGGGGGTTATCAGCAACTCTTAACTAGTACTGGATGCAGGTTTCTATTACAGGGCCTATAAATGGTTCTGGATGAGATTTCTAGGAAAAGGAGGAAAATTAAGAAGAGTAAAGATGTAGGCCACAGGTCTAGGATAGAAAGGAGTGCATATGGCCAATTGAAGACAAAAGCATGAGCCAGGAGAACAAAGACCAAACCTCTCCTTAGATCCCACCACCTCAGAAGAATTAAAATTTGCTGACATTCAGAACTAATTCTGAGGGTAGGATCATAAAGAATCTAAAGTTTAAGATAGGGCCCCTTCAACCCCAAGAACAAAGACCAATTTTAACAAAAAAAAATAAAAGTAAAGAAAAACACTGGAAAAAATGAACAAACAAAAAATAAACAAACAACTAATTATAGAAAATTATTAACTTAATAGGGAAGACTAAGACAATGTAAAAACAAACAAACAAACAAACTACTGTGATCAAAGTAGCTACATGCAAAACATCAAAGAAAAATAGCAATTGGTTTCAGGTCCTTAAAGAGATCAAAAACTATTTTAAAATAAAATGGGAGACTTAGGAAAATGGGGAAAGGAAATGAAGCAATATAAGAAAGAGTCAACAACTTAGTGAAGGAGGAACAAAAAAATACTGAAGAAAATAACATTTTCAAACAATAGAATAATCCAAATGATAAAAAAGAGGCATAAAATCCATTGAAGAGAAAAATTCCTTAAATAATAGGCTGACTTGAGATTTTTAGGGAATTAAGGAAAAGTCAAGAAAAATGGAGGGAAATTGAGGGTATTCATCAAAATCTTCATGGATTGCCAGAATGTAAGGGTTAAAATTTAATGGATGGACTAAATGCATAAAAAATGTGGTCCCTGAAAATATATTACTCAAGCCAGGATGACTTTTTATGGTAGTTTATTTACAAAAGGAGAAAGTATGAAAGTAAGGAGATGAGAGAAAGTAGATAATTTGGCCTGGTATGAACCAGGCAGGGCTTTAGAGGCCTCAGTAAAGAGGGGCCCAGAGGTAAATTAAACAAGGGCTCTAGCCATGAGGCTTCTTCCAAGATGAGGGACTTCTCCAGATGATAATTCTTCCAGAAAAGCAAGGAAAAGGAGTCAGCCTTTTTCACTCTCCCAGATTCTAAGGGAAGATCCAAGAGCAACCCCAAGCCAGAGCTCCTCCAAAGCACAGTTCAAAGGAGAAAAAGCCCATAACAGGAAGTTACCACCATTTTTAAAGACAGTTCTTTGCATCACTTTCTGTGCCTTCCTTCCACTTTTATGTGGACAAATTGCTTTAGCTTTGCTTTGGACTTCCCATGGGGCAGTCAGTTGTTTCTGATTTGTCACCCACTTTTAGCATATATAGGGTATAGATCTCCTCCACTCAAATGTTAAATGGAGTACTTCTGGTGATTAAAACTAAAAAAGGGCAGGGGAAGAGTTAATCTCATCTTCACAATCTAATGAAATCCTTCAGTGGGTGATGAATAAAGACTCCACTTCACCTTTTTCCAAGGATTCAACATTATCACCAAATCTTCCTTTTTCCAAATGAATTCCTAGATAAATAATTATAAAGATAGTTTCTCTTCCTTTAGATCATTAAAATTATTAGTTTATTTAATAAGCAGTTAGAAAGCTAAATTGGGTATAGATGTGGATTCAACTTGTGAAACATGAAGCAATTTAAAACTATAGTCACGTAGCATCTGGAGGAAGTCTAGAGTGAGTTCATTCTCTCTTCTCAATAATTCCACTTAGTCCCCCAAAGTTTTCTAGGAAGGGATTATTTTAGGAGAAAGGAAATTTGCCAAGTGAGACATGTAACCAACTCATTTCTTGAGTTGAATAAAGCCTTTCAAGAGAACAGAAACCTCAAGGACCAATTGAGTTCACAAAAAGGTTGAAAAAAGGAAAGGCAGAAGATTTACATCAATGAATATTCTGGAATTTGGGATCCAAAAAATGCTAGACCAGAGAACTTGTTCCCCACTTCTTGTGTTGACATAGATGATCAAATATCCATTTTTGGGGAGGTGGGAAAACCAAACCAAATATTCAGGAGAATAAGGATAAATCTAATGTTTTAAAAGTCCATTCCAGTATTCAGTGATACTAGCTATCTGGGGATGATAGAGAAGATGGAAAACCCTCTGCCCTGAGGTAAGTGAAGAAGGCCAATAAAATAAATTTGTCAACCAAGGGCAGGTCCAGAATCATATGAGATTTTGCTGTGTTAAACATTGAAAGACAGAAGCTCTAATTGGTAAGAATAGCACCACTGGACAAGATTAACTATAAGTTAGTTGAGAGTATCATCTTATGCTTACCTATTACTTTCCCCGTATCCATATTGATGAAGGATTCAAAACCTAGTTTCCACTATTCTCATCTGATTTGAGTTGCATACCAATCCTATGATGTAGTTACTACAGATATAATCACACATACTTTACAGATGAGAAAACTGAAGAGCAGAGAGGATTGGGTCTTCTCCACATTTACACTGCCAGTGACTGTCACTGATGATGTTCAAAGATGAACATTTGAGCCCCTAGAATATGCCTACTATATTGGCTAAGTAGGTACTGGATACTACAATTCAATCTTATGGTGTCCAAAATAATTTATTTTTATTCATCTCCTTTCAACAGACTGAATATTATCAAAATATAGCCTTTCTTGTTTAATTTGAATGAATTCTGCTTATTTTCCTCATTAATTCTCCACCATGAACCTGTGGTCGTGAGAAGAATTGGTCATCATTTTAGTGAATGAAGCACAGGTATCAAGTAATGACCTCATCAACTAACAGCATGGAGACAGAATGGAGAAGGTGACAGATGACAAGCAATGAACTCTAATTAATGATATATGTCTGTAAATTGTTGGGTAATAATTATTGTACTTAAATCCAAAGGGAATGACCATGTGAATTACCATGTAAGGCCCAAATTATAATGTCGTTATGCCATAATTATATGGTAGCACCATATAATGACAGAATGACAGAAATTTGAGATGCAAAACAATAATGATGCTAATGAAACTTTGCTTTCATAGAGGGCCTTCTTTTTTAATGGGTCAAAACAATTTACATCAGTAATTATTTCATTTATTCTCACAATAAGCCTATGAAACAGAAAGAAGACTTTTATCTCCATTTTACAGATCAGAAAACTGAGCTATGAGAGCACCATTTAGACTTTAACATACCAGTTATTAAAGGGCACAAGAAAAATGACCTCTTTAGGCTATTCTTTCTTTCTGTTCTCTTATTGTGCTGACCTTCCTTCTGGGAAAAAAAAAAAAAAAACTACCCCATTCATCAAAGGCTTCTAAAAAAAATATCCAAGCTTTAAGAATCACTTTGTACCCTCCTCTCATTACTTCATTAATAAGTAATTCACACTGGAAGCTCTTTGGATACAAATGTGAGTTCAACTCATCAACTACAGGGCAAGTTAAAACTAGAGTATACCCCACCTTGAAGAATGCTGGAATAAAACTATTGTCTCTCTTGACAGCTAATTTGGTTACATGGCCCAGTGAGAAAATACTGAATTATACACAGGTGAACATGAAAGAGAAAATCCTGATCTAAATCCTCCATACTCCCATATAATAGTCTTCCTTATCCAAATATGGGAGCAATTACAATCAAGGCTCCAAAAGTAAGTAATTTCCACATCCATCATTGTATTTGGGTGAAAGATGGCCTCTGCTTCAAGAAAACTCAATGGTCATAAAATTAGAGAATGGTAAAAGTGGGATAAAAATTAGAAATCAACTAGTCTAGTTTCTTCAAATGAACATTTTATATCCCCTATCTGAAGTTCAGAGAGTTTGAAGTGACTTCCTCATAGGGTAGAGACAATGGCACTACTAATCCAGTTTTGGTTATCCAGGGTCTGTCACTTAATTATTTTTCTAATGGCTCACATGAATTTGTATTGTCATCTTTTCTTCTTTCTACTTCTCTCTCTCTGTTTGTCTCTCTTTCTTGGACTCTCTCTCTCTCTGTCTTTCTCTCTATTTTTCTCTACCAATGACATACATCTTCAAGATTGTTGACTGTCTTTAAAGGTATTATAGGTATCACAAAGATTGAAATTATGGGAAAGGTCCTAAGACTTAGAAGACTTCAACCCACCACAGTCCCATTCTCCACATTTAATCTCTGGTCCATCAAACAGCTCAGAATACTATAGCCCCGTTCTCTGTAATTCCTCTAATACTTCTTGACCATGCGGATAGTACAGGGAGGAATTAAGGGCTAAGGCACATATGACACACACATGGTTAGAGTTAATTCTGGAATAAAAGCAAGAAAATACTTTAAGGAAAACAAAGGCACGTAACCTATTTGAAATGTTGCCTACACACACTCCCATGCTACAAGATCCAGAAAAAGAGACTAAACTTTTTAGCCCTAAATATCTGTTCAGCTGTAGTTTTCAAAGTTGGGAAGGGGTAAAAGAAACATGGAAGTCCATCTGTAAAGTATATCCATGCTTCAACATTCAATTAATTCAACAAATACTTAGAAAGCTCATTTATGTGCAATGTACTATGTTCAGCATCAAGATAATAAAGAGAAAAATGATTTATTTTTTAAAAACCCTTACCTTCTGTCTTTGAACCAATACTGTGTATTGGCTCCAAGGCAGAAGAGCAGTAAGGGCTAGGCAATAGGGGTCAAGTAACTTGCCCAGGGTCACACAGCTAAAAAGTATCTGAGGTCAAATTTGAACCCAGGACCTCAAGGCCTGGCTCTCAATCCACTGAACTACCTAATTGCCCAAGAAAAGTAAAATGTAAAAAATAAGTCCCTGCCCTCAAGTAACTTACATTCTATTGGAAAATTATATTAGTTTTTAAGTATGCATACACATTTTATAAATTTTTTAATTTTTAAAATATTTTTCCATATTTCCATATTTCATTTTCTTTCCTTCCCCTGACCCCTCCTGGATCCAAAAAGGACTCTACTGGGTTATACAAATGTTCTCACTTTTACCTATTTCCATATTATTCACTTTTTGCAATAGAGCTATTTTTTAAAACCAAAACCCCCAATCATATATCCATATGAACAAATGATGTCATTTTTCTTCTGTGTTTCTACTCCCACAGTTCTTTAGTTCCACGTGGATAGCATTCTTTCTTATAAGTCCCTTGGGATTGTCTTATAGTAGCAAAGTCCATTACACTGGATTGTTCCACAATGTTTCACTTTTGGATGTATAACGTTCTTCTGGTTCTGCTCATTTCACTCTGCATTAGTTCCTGGAGGTCTTTCCAGTCCACATAGAAATTCCTCCAGTTCATTATTCCTTTGAGCAATAGTATTCCATCACCAACAGATACCACAATTTTTTCAGCCATTTCCCAATTGAAGAGCATCCCCTCATTTTCCATTTTTTTTGCCACCACAAAGAGCACAGTTATGAATATTTTTGTACAAACACTTTTCATTATTAACTCTTTAGGGTTCAAACCTAATAGTGGTATTGCTGATCAAAGGATATGCATTCTTTTAAAGCTCTTTGGGCATAGTTCCAAATTGCCTTCCAGAATGGTTGGATCAATTCACAGCTCCTCCAGCAGTGCATTAATGTCCCAATTTTGCCACCTTCCCTCCAACATTTAGTATTTTTTTCTTTACTGTCATATTGGCCAATCTGCTAGGTGTGAGGTGGTACCTCAGAGTTATTTTGCTTTTATGCATATGCATTTTAAAAATCAGTTCAATCATTTTTAAGATTAACATGTAAATAACTGGAGGCTTGTCTGAAATTATTTTCAGAATTATTTTTAGAAGCACAAAATAAAATATATAGGATTACAAAAATAAAAGAAACCAATTATATTGAAATACAAGTAAAACAACAGAATTTTTAAATGTAAGTTCACAGCCCTCAATTGAATTTAGGCACATGAGTATTATCATAAACATCCAAACTATGGCATTATCTTTTAGGATAAACTACTTTTATAACTGCTGAGAACTTCTCCAACTAAATTTCTATAGAAGAAATGTAAGGCACACTCATCTTTATTGAATTTCATTCTAAGACAAATAGGATGATAAGAATAGTCATTCATATTTAGTATTAATTTAATAAAGATATTGGCATAAAGACCAGTCTTATAAATCATCTTATTAAAATAAAATAATATATAATAAAGCAGATGAATAAAATGTTTAATTTATTAAAATAAAAATCATAATATTCTTTCTGCATTTTGTCCCTAAATGAGTCATTGTAATGTGGGGGTGGAAATTCACTGAACTTGCAGCCAGGGCTAGAACCTGGACTTTTGCATTCTATTACTTCCTAGCTGTGAGTTCATATTCAAACAACTTCTTTAAGCATTAATTTCCTCAAATAAAATGAGGATGATAATACATACACTACCCACTCTACAAGATTGCTGTGAATTTCAAATGAGGTTCTTCATATAAAACAATTTGTAACTGAATAGTGCTATGCAAGTATGAGCCACTGTTAAGCTTTCACTGCTATAGTCTGATCCAGCTCTTGTCTCCTTTTCCAGGCCATTGTGGGTTACTTTACAAAGAGCTGGAAGTCTATTTTAAACACTTCAGGCTGTCTCCTTTTTCAGTATTATGAAAATTGGCCAAATTTGTAATTTTGAAAATGAGTCTTTGGCCGTCCATCATCTTTCCCTGTCACGGCCAAGGGACACGCCACACATTTTCTGAAACTTAATCGACCAAGATGTAGAGGAATAGATATGTTTTCCATCTGGGCTCAGTGTTGGGTGTGAGCCATGGGAGGCATTGGGATAATCATCAGAAGGTGATGAATTCAGCAGGGAGTGGGGGCCATCACAAGGTCAGCCTGGCTACACAAAGCTTCTTGGGATGGCCCAAGGGACTCCCTGGCTGGGTTCCTCTCTTAATTTGGAAGGGTCCAGAAGGCTAGGGAAAGAGATGATGAAGTCTAGGCAATGGAGAGTTATTTCTTCCTCTGGGTGGCTTCATTTGTCCCTGTGGTCCTGTAAACTTAAAAGAAGCTTTTTTCTGTCTGGAAGATTCTTGTGTAGATTGCTGCTACTCTGGGTGAGCAAAGGACAAAGAGAGGCTGGCACAGCCTAACAGCATCTCTAGTCATAGTGCCATTACATCTCCTCAGAGGCCTATAGGAAATCAATCCAGAATTTGCAAATAACTTCTGGGACCCAGAAACACACAGCAAGGAAGTTGAAATGTGCTTGGGATTTTCCATGTGCTCCCCACCATACCCTCCCTAACCCTCTTCTCTCTCTCTCTCTCTCTCTCTCTCTCTCTCTCTCTTTATGTAGATAGATATAGATATATCCTACATAGATATATATATATACACACATATATTTATAAATATATTCCATGCCTACACAATTACATTGAAATATACAAAATAATATATAAAATCAAATTACATAATAGGAATGAATGTATAAAATGTTATGGACAAACACAATTTTATAATATAATTTATTTAATATATAATATTATAAATATCATTCTACAACTTTATTTCTTTATATAATGTGGTATATAATATTATATAGCACATGTTATATAATGTATAACATTTTATAAATTTTAAATTTTATTTCTATTTACATAATTTAATTTATGTTGCTATATACATTCAAAATAATGTGTATATTTTGTATACATGTATTTATGTATTTTATGTTATAGATATGCATATATATTTTTAAGACATTATAGTCTAATGTTCCTCTGCAAATATAAACAGGTATGCTGTCAAGATGCAAAAAGGTATGAGGTTCCCATCTCTTTCCTTTTATTATGTTCCTCAAATATATATGTCATGATTTTCCCTGTCATATTATTTTCACATGCTCTATATGTGTTTTATTTTTCCACCTCATCAGAAAGTGAATTCCTTGAATACTTTTTTCTAGTGTTTTTTTCCTTTTTTGTAGCTCCATTGTTTAGAACAGTGCCTGCTCCAAAGTATTTTAAAATATTTGTTGCCTGACTGACACATCAAAGACTTAGAGTGTTAATTTCCAGAAGTATTTATTTGAAAGTAACTTAAGAACTCATTTCTATACTTAAAATCATCCTTAGCAAGTGGTCATAGAGCCTCCACTTGAAGACTTCCTCATCTGTGGAAGCTCATTCCAGTTTTAAGTAGCTCTAATTTTTAGGTAGTTCTGTGTTTTTTTCCTTAATAGATCCAAAATCAGTCTTACAGTCTAATCCAGTGATGGTGAAACTTTTAGAGATGGAGTGTCAAAGGTCCTGCTCCCACCCCACCCCCCAGACCAAGTGTCTGCCTGCCTCCCCCTAAGAGACCAGAGCAGTGTTCCTCCCCTCACACTGATTGTCAGGTGCACCCTTCCCCCACCTTACCCTAAGGTGGGAAGGAGAAAGCTCTCCCATTGGGCTGCTGGGCAGAGGGGTGGGAGATATGAGGAATGTACTCAGCAAGTGCAGAGAAGGGGAGAGGAGTGGCCCTAAAGCTCTGCTCCCCTCCAGCTCAGTCGCCTATGAGCCACCCATCTTACCCATTGTGCACTCCCAATGGGCTGCTGGGCAGAAGGAAGGGGGATGTAAAAATATGTCATCAGACACGGTAGGGAGAAAGAGGGGGCAGCTCCACCTGAGTCCTTCTTCCTTTCTAGTAATGAATTCAGCAGAGGGTGGTTTGGAGAGGGCAGCCAAGTGCCCACAGAGAGTGTTCTGCGTGCCATTTTTGGCACCTGTGGCATAGGTTTGTCATCATTTGGTGTAATCCATTCAATTCTAAGTTCCTTGTTAGCAAGTCTGCTTTTTGTTTGTGTGTTTTATTTTTTGTTTTTTGCTTTTATTTTGTTGTTGTTGTTTGTTTGTTTTTGCCAGGGTTGAACTCAGTGCCTGGTACTTAGTAAGTATTTAATAAAGCTTTTTAACTTGACTGTGAAATTCCAACAAATTGCTCCAAGATCTGACCTCTGGCACCAAAAAAGAACAAATTGTTTTTTTTCCTCTCACACAACTGTTCTTCAGAAACTTAAAGGCAGACACTGATATCTTCATTAGGCTTCCTTTCTCCAAGCTAATCATCATCAATTCATTCAACCAGTCTTTTTCTGGCAAAGCCTTCAATCCCATCATCTTTCTTATCCTCTTCTATACCCATAACCATAACATAACAGGTATTGTCTTTCCTAAAATGTGACACATAGGACTGAAAATAATACTCTATATTGATCTGATGAGAGTAGGATATAGCAAAGTTCTCTCCACTAATGGCATTTAGTATTGTTTCTAAACATTTTGTTCACTCATTATTTGAAACTAAATGAATAGGCTCCGTTAATAGTGACATATACCTAACAATTCTTCCTAACAGGGAAACTGAAACTAGTAGAATGTTTGGGCTTAGAAGTTCTGAACTTTAATAGGTTATGACAGTTGTGTATCTGTACTAAATCTATCACCTAGTATTCAGAGACAGGTATTAGGCTTCCTAAGAGGAATGGAGCAGGTCAGAGTTCCCATTCCAATCAATATTTGTATCAGGCTAGTGCTTTAAGTTAAATTTAGGGAAGTGAAGAAAGTCTTAAGGGAGACACAAAGTCACTTTACAACGATACATTTGGCCAAATACTTTGTCCCTTGGACATGGCTAAATATCCAGAGCTAGTCTTCCTTTGTTCTAACTGATTCAGTCTTCCTGGTGACAATGTGGTAAAATAGAACATCAAGGTCCGAGCCTTTAGAAGCTTCATTTACTGGGCGGATTTTTTTTTCATACCCCTGGTCTGAGATTCCCTGAACATTGCTTAGTTTACTTGAGGCATACCTGTTGGCCTATGTGATATGAAGTGCATAGGTTTTGAAATGGGCAGAAAAAATGGATGAAATGAAGAGCTACAGGGAAGAAATATTGTAATCAAAAGATTGCTAAGAATCTCACAGGCAAATAGAGAAAAAGAGAGTCAGAAACAATGAAAGAAAGAAGAGAGGAAGAGATGGGAGAGAAACAAAGATTGTAAATAGGAATTATGAATATCATCTTGAGAAAGAAAAGAAATTGCCTTAAGGATCTAATGAAGGAATCTGAAGGTTTAGGAAACACCAAAATGTAAAACAAGGAGAAACCAGGCTGACTGAAGTACATGTCTTGTTCATGATAAAGTCAATTCTAATGTATCCTTATCACTAGGGCACAAGAGATTTAAAAATGAACAGAATAATATAGCCCATTAAATCTTGGTAAAATCCAAAATGGTGTTTTGAAAGTGAGCAGAATTATCATGGTCACTGACCTGTAGTGCTAAACCATCATTTTTCATTATCAATAACTTGCCTCCTGTGTATCTATCACCATTAATTAGACAGAGGGATTATCCAGTTTCTTCTTTTGAAATTACTAATTTTTTTCTCCAAATGAAAGTTTCTGGTTTAATTTAAGCATGCTGGTTTTACAAGTCTGCATTTGTCTATGAATGGAAACAATACTACAGTCTTTTAGTGAAAAGCAATTCCCTTCAGTCTGAATCTGCAAAGTTATTCAAATCTACTCTATGGACTTTTCCCCTTTCTACCCATAGAAGGAAAGAAAAGGCAAGATAGGCAAGATTCTGAGAGGTTTCCACTTTAGCAAGCAGTAAATGGCATTAAAGAGCAAGGTAAGCAATCAACTGTTCAAACACACATTTCCACTTTCTCCAATCAGCTCCCAACATTAGAGCTTTCTTCCAAACAGATAAGCTCTCTCCATCAAATGCCAAGATTTCCAGTCTCTAGTTAACTGCTCCCAGTTCAAAATTATCTTTTTCTCTCATCTATCTTCTTTCCTTCCCCCCTGACAATTCCCTATACACTTCTCTGCTTCTGTCAACTTCCCAATTCTATTTACTTCTGAATTTTGACTTTTGCATGTAGTGGATTCTAATATAAGCTTATACCTTCTATTCCTCAACTTCTCATCTCAATGTGCAGTAATTCACTTTTGGGTTAGGATGGGAAACTCAAAGTCCACAAGTCTGTCAGATATGACAAAAATAGTCTATCTGCAAATGTTCCATAGTCTCCCAAATTCTTTGATCCAGAGTTTCCCAGCTATGTTTCAAAATGCTAAAAACAGTTTTATGCAAATTAACACCTGTAAAACAAAGTACTACAGTCATCTTTAAAATCAGTAAGTACTTTTGCCTCTGAGAAGCTGTTTTCTTTTTCCTCTCAGATACTTCTCAGAACTGTTTATGTTTCTCTCCAAACTAATTTTTCTGTGTTTCTCAAACAAATGTCCTTTTTCATTCCCTTTCAGGAAATAAAATGTTTCCACTGGAAAGCAGCAGCATTTAGATCGTTTTTTTTAAGTCAGAGGATCTGAATTCACATCTCTATTCTACTGTTTACTTATATAAACTTAACCTTTGTGGGTCTCAGTTTCTTAATCTGAAAAATATGAGTGAATTAAACTAGATGTCTAATTTTTTTTTCTGACTTGAAAACTATGACCATAATCTCCATTGCTAATACCAATCTGCACTAAATTATTATAATTCATATTGCATGTCATCTTCAATATTATTGCCATCACTGATACAGGGTTTTTTCACTAAGGAGCTAAAACCATTCCCAGGATACTACAGCTTCAAATTAAGGTACTCATAGTCCTTCATTCTAAGAGACCCATACCCAGTTTCCCCAGGCAAAAAAAAAGAAAGAAAGAAAGCATATATCTCTTCAAGATCCAACTCAAAAGAGGCCAGGCAGCTGATAACTGAATGATACAACCCTTGCCTTTTATCCTGTGCTCTGAATATCTCCTTGTTGACCTGTTATTCTTCACTGGACCATGATTTAACCTAAGATCTGCTGAGACTTTGCATGATTTCTCAGAAGCTCTGCCAATCTTCCATCCAAAGGTTCCTTTCCCCACAATTCAGTGTACTAGATGATCTCTGTCTATTTTGCCTATGGTTGCATGTACCAGCAAGATATTTGCCACTATTCCATTAGTACCATTCCAATCCTCAAACACCTGGGCACTAGCTATGCCATGGAGGGCAATAGATTTCTTCCTTAGTAAGTGCTGTCTGAATGAGATAAAATGAAGATTGAGCCCCAGGAGGAAATGTCTGGGTTGTCAGGTCACTCATCTTCCCCCCCCCCCCCCAAGGAAAAAACAGGGGGAAAGATTTAGAAGTGAAAATAACCTTAATTGACAACTAGTCCAACTGTTTCATTTTACCAATGAAGCACCCGTGTAGAGTGGTAGTCCTGGAGTCAGGGAGTCTTAGTTCAAATCTAGCCTCAGACATTTACTAGTTTTTGACCCTAGCAAATCACTTAAGTCACTGAACTTCTATTAGTTTCCATGCCTGTAAAATGGGCATAATCATAACTCATAAATCTTCCCGGGTTTCAGAGAAGATCCAATAATTGTAAAACATGTAATATAGATCCTGACCCATGGGAAACCCCATATAAATGTGAGCTATTATTAAGAAATAAGCTGCTGTGGGGGGGAATGATTTACCCAAAGTCACACTGGTTTTCAATGGAAGAAGTAGAATTCAAATCTAGATGCCATCTCTTCTGATTTCAAATCCCAAGCCTTTTCCAGTATATTACAAAGTGAAATTATTTTCTGGAGATCATTAAGGGAATAAAGGACAGTGCTAGAACTTGAGCCCAAATCTTCCAAATTGTTTTTGCTACAGTACTGCTAAACACTGGTTTAAGCAGGTTAACTTAGTCCTATGCCTGGATCTTCTTTTATACTCAAATGACTAAACAGTGGTACCAAATAATGGGACAGTTACAGTGACCAGAGCTAGTTATTAAGGAATCAAGGTATACAGATAAGACAAGAATGTGATCAAGAAATTTGAATTATGATAAACCATGTAATAGAACAAAGTCAAAACTGGGGTGCCCTTTACCCAATAAAATGAAAAACATTCTCAGGGTCTATAGGTAGTATGAGAGGTTGAAGCTAGAGGATTAATGAAAGAGAGTTTTCTTCAATGAGAAGGGCAGTTAAGTACCACAGTGGATAGAGCATCAGGCCTGAAGTCAGGAGGTTCTGGGTTCAAATCTGCCTTCAGTCACTATTTAGTTGTATGGCCCTGGAAAAATCACAACTCTAATTGCTTAGCAATTACTGCTTTTCTGTCTTAGCTTCAATTCTGTTGTTTTTTTTTAAGTGCTTGGAAATATTTTCTCTGATAGCTGCTAAGGGTTTCCTGCTACCTTTTAAACTAAAATAGCCTCTGTTATGGGGCAACAAGTTGGCTCAGTGAATAGAACTCTGGGCTTGGAGTGAGGAAGACTTAATCCAGATCTTAATCCAGATATTAGCTCCAGTGCCTTGGGTAAATCACTAAAGCCTGTTTGCCTCAGTTTCCTCATTTATAAAATGAGCTGGAGAAGGAAATGGCAAAACACTCCAGTATCTTTATCAAAAAAAAATTCCAAATGGTGTCACAAAGAGACAGACACAACTGAAATGAGTGAATAACAATAAAAAAAGCTTCGGTAACTTACCTTCTCAATTCTACTAAGTTGGACTAGCCCCAGTGAATATAAAGGCCCTCAGTGATGTGTAACTAAGCTTTTTTTTTTTTTTAACATTATCACCAAAGTTCAATGTTGGAAAGGGCATCATCTCTAAATGAATAGAGTAGGCCAGGCCCAGCATCACTATTATTACTCCTGGTATTTCAAGGATTGAGGAAGGGACCTAGTAGACCTTTCACATCTTCTAAATAATAATGAAATCATTTTAACCAACCAAGGAAAAGTTGAATGATCAAAGCAGAAAGATTCTTTAATTTGAGAGTCAGAAGACTTACATTCTATTTTCATCTTAAGTGACAAATTTTCTGGGCCTCAGTTCCTTGTATATAAAATGAAGGATGTTTACTAGATGATTTCTAGTTTTA
Organism: Monodelphis domestica; assembly: GCF_027887165.1. NCBI lineage: Eukaryota > Metazoa > Chordata > Mammalia > Didelphimorphia > Didelphidae > Monodelphis > Monodelphis domestica. Next base: position 129,136,222 of record NC_077227.1, on the reverse strand, counting down.
ATATTCTGTTTTAGGGTAAAGAAACACACTGTCAGGTCAGAAACATTCTTTGTTTCAAAACCCTATATCTTTCATTCATATTCACCTTCTTTTGAACTGGAGAAATAAGATAATGAGTGGAAGTTATATTAGCTGGTATGTATATACACAATTCAGTTGGGAAGAGAAGTGATATGAGGCTCTTGTAGGTGGCTAAGTGTTAAAGAAAAAAATATCCTTCCCATCTTTGGGATATGCCGCATTAAGTTTAGAAAACATAAGCTTAGAAAAATGGGCCCAGAACTGGATGGCTACTCAACAGAATTTTCAATTGCTTATAATCTAAATCCCTGTGAGCCTTTTCAAATATTACTGAAAAGTTCATTATCCTAGGAGAAGGAGAATGAAGTGAATGATTAGGAATTCATACATTTTAAGAAAAATCTGAGTCCCCTTAAAGATACATATGACAAATGTATTCTCACAAATGATGAACAGCCGGCTTTCCTATACTGAAGATAGTTTTAAATCTAATTTGAATTAATAACATTTTCTCCATCATTTCCTAAGTCTAGGTAATCAACAAATTATAATAAATCAAACCCTGGTTTGTAGTGTTGGCTGATTTCTGATGCTCACAATGAAAAAATCAGTTCTCACTAGACCATAGGAACTTGGCTCCAGCACACTCCTATGTATAGTTCTTCTTCTTTAGATCTGAACACATGTGTGTGCATATATATATATATATATATATATGTATTAATTTAATTAAATATTTCCCAATTTCGCATAATTTTAAACTTTCTTTTTTTTTTAATTTTGGTTTCAAATTCTCCTCTCTTACCCCATCTCTTGAAAAGGTAAGCAATATGATACCCCTTTATGTATAGAGTCATGTAAAACATATTTCTATATTAGTCATGTTGCAAAAGAGAATTCAATTTTTTTTTTCAAAAAAGTAAAAAGAAAATTAAAAAAAAACGCTATGCTTTAATCTGCACTTAAAGTTCATCATTTTTGTCTCTGAGGATAGGCATCATTTTTTTTTATGAGATCTATGGAATTGTCTTGTACCATTGTGTTGATCATTGTACCCAAGTCTTTAACAGTTGATCATCCTTATAATATTGCTTTTTCTGTCTACAATTTTCTCCCAGTTCTTTTCACTTCACTTTGTATAAATTAATATATTCCTTTCCAAGGATTTTTCTGAAATCATTCCCTTCATTCTTTATAGCACAACAATATTCTACCATAATCATATACCACAACTTGTTCAACCATTCTTCAGTTGGTGGGCCTCTCCTCAAATTCCTGTTTAACACCCCCTGTGGAAAGGAAAACTGAAGCAAGTTTTGGACTTTCTGCCAATCAGGTGGAACAAATAGAAGTTGGAATGTTAGAGAGAAGATATTGACAAGAATAATAGTTGGTAGGGGGAAGGGCACCTGGGAGTGGCAGTTGGTCTCCTGACTAACTCTCTTCCTGTCCCTCAGACTGGAAGGAGCTTCTCTCCCTGTCTTGGGATAGAAGTGCCTCTATTCCTGATTTTCCCAACTGTGTGCTCTACCTGGATTCCTGTGATCATATCATGGAAAAAAAGGACTTAAGGGGAGTGGTTTGAACTATAGGGCGGGTCTTTAGGGGTGTCAGCCTGAAGAGACAGGCCCAACCAGCTCTGAAATTCAGAACCTTTTCTTCCTCTTGTTGTCTACTGCTAAAACTTAGAACTTTAGAAAACCAGCACAGATTAGCACAGACAGGAATAAAAGAAACCTTCTACCAGTCTGCAAGGCCTGGTCTCAGCTCAAAAGCTGAGAGAGACTCAAACCCAATATAGGGAAATCCCGATTACCTCTTCCCTGATACCTCCCCAATCCAAACTTGTTATTAAAATTCATCTTTATTTAAACAACCACAGTCAGATTAGAGGACTATCATTTCAGGGGGCATAGAGGGAGCTGAACCTGAGGACAGCCATTCAACCATAGACGGTCCTTATTGGGCCCCTGCTGGGAGACCTTGGTCCAAAGAGAGGCTTGTATCTCAGGAGGGTCTGTGCTTACCTGCTATTGGGTATCTTCCACATCAATCCTTAGAAAAGACATCCCCTCAGGCTATCATAAGTGGCCCATTTTTCAGGAATCCCATTTTTCAAAAATAGCCTCTCGGCAGGGGGCATCTTTCTCATTTTACCTCACCTGCAGCCATATTCCCTCTCTCTCTTCAACTCCTCCATTCCCTGTTACAAAGCCTTCTGTATCCCCTGTTCTTCAATCTTCTACATTTTGCCTATAAATATTACACCCCCAAAAAAGATTCCAAATGTACTTTTGAATGGGTAGGTCCTTTTCACTTTTCTTTAATCTCTTTGGAATATAAAATGAGCATTGATACTACTGGGTATCATCAATGGTTCCTGTCAAAAAACCCAATTTCTTCAAAAACATTCATTTCCATGAACTATTGAAATACTGGATTCTAATCAGTGAGCATTGTTTTCTTCTCTTTTTTCTACCTCTCCCCTGAGTACAAGAAAACCTTGTACTTCAGTAATTAGTTTTATTTAGAAAGAGATTAAGGGCAACCAAAACCCCTCTAACCTGGACCCTTTGTCCCAGTCAACAATTAAATCAAGCAAGCAGTCAGATAGTGAATTCAATCTCGTTTATTTATATCTAGAGAGTAAGCCCATTGACAGACTCCATCTTGTTGCCAGTTTTCAAGAAGACATGAGGGGGAGGCTTGTAAACAACCCAAAGCAGCACATATCCAGATTGAGGTTGCTCATACCTCTCCTTGTAGAAAAGACTTCCCTGCCACCCTTGAGGGCCAGCACCACCATCAAGGGGCATGTTTTCACTGAGGGGAAATCTCCATTTTGTCTCCTTCAAGTAATTCAGTGACTCAGGGAGGGAAGCCATTTTCATCAACCCTTTCCTCACTGCCTTCAACCCTCTTTTCTCCATCTAAGTAGTGGGAGTCCCCCCTCAATTTCACTATGATAATTTAATATTATATATTGTGTATATATAATATATTACATTGATCATTTCACTCTATTTGTTAGCCTATAATAGATTGTTTTATTTATTACTATTTTATAATTTAAAATCCCATACTGTTAATCCACCATCTTTCACTTTTTATTCTTCAATTTCTTGATATTCTTAACCTTTTATTATTCTAGATTAATTTCATTGTTATTTTTTCTAACTATAAAATAATTTTTGATGTTACTGAAAAAGTCAATTAATTCAGGCAGAATTTTCATTTTATTATATTCCTTTGGTTTACTCATGAGAGCATTTTTTTTCTTGTTTTGTATCTTTTTAAAAATTTGGCCAATTCTAGTGTTATTTTCTTCAGTATGTACCTTTTTTATCAAGGTTTTTTTTAATATTTTATAATTTCATATATAATATATAATTTAAAATTTTATAATTTATATATATTTATGTTATCTTCCCTTGCTCTAATTTCTCCACCTAATTTTTTCTCTCATTTGATTATGAAATTCATTTTTTAGTTCTTACAGGAATTCTTGTTGAGCTACTGTCCAACTCACATTTTGTTGTTGTTGTTATTGAGGCTTTGCTTGTAGTTGCTTTGATGCCATTGTCTTCTTCTTAGTTTGTGTCTTGATTTTCCCCTTAGTCACTTTAGTAGATTTTTTTATGGTTGGTTCTTTTTTACTTGTTTACTCATTTGTGACTTTGAATTTATGTTAAATTTGGTTTCTATTACAACTGTAAGAGTGGGTTAGGGAGAGATAGGTTGTTGTAAGTTTCAGACTTTTTTCTGCTAGTATTTTTAGTTGTAATTCTTGGGCTCTGGAAATTTTCAGGGCAGCCAAAGTGTTGTGATCTGGGGAGAGGTATGGTCACTGCTCTCCTGGTATGTGCTCTGGTCCTTACCTAGGAATGGCCCCTAACCTCTTGGGATTGCAACTGACACTGTTTCTTAAGGTACCTGATTCCTTGTAACTAATAATGATACTGCTCATTAAGGCCCCTTGTCCCTTCTTATCCAAAAGTATTCCTCTCTGCCCTTGAACTATGACACAAAAATAGACATAGGCAATGGACCTGCCAAAAAGCTTCCATTCTGGCATCCAGTGCTGCTACTACAAGGTCTCCTTTCATCACTTTTTGACAACTTGTCAGATTCCTATATGAGCTCTGATCTGAAAGCTCCTAAAGCTGCTACTACCTCTGTTGTGTAAGGGTAATTTTTAGGGTTGAGACTGAATATAAATGTATTTGGTCACCTGGGATTAATTCAAATCCCAAATAAAATACTCAATTTGGTTTGGAAATTTTATGGTGGTTTAATTAATATAGAGGGAAGGAATTAAGAAGAGAGAGGGAAAGGGGTATAGAATTTCTCTGACCTAGCCTGTGCCAGAGGGAATTCAAAGACCTCTTCCATGAGGCCTCCTCAGAAGATTAGGGGCTTCCTAAGAGTCTAGTGTTTTGGAAGGTAAAGGAAAAAGGAATCAGCCTAAACTCTGAGAGATCTCAGAGAAGATGCCTCACCTGATGTATGATATTAAGCTTCTCCCAGTTACTGTATCAAGGACACTCACTACCAAACCCAAACAATAGCTGAAGCCACGCCAAGATGCCAAGATGCTCAGCATGCTGCCACCAGCAACTTCTCTGCCTCAAGAGCCAGAGCTACCTCTCCACAAAATGAGGCCGGAGAGAGGAAGTGACATGAAATATATAGATCATTTTTATATCATTTCCTGCATCTCACATGTGCCAATGGTAGCTTAAACTTGACTTAGGACATCCCGGAGAAGGGGGGGTCTATCAGTTGTTTCTGATTTGTCATTTGCTAGCACATGTCTGTCATAGGCCATCCTTCTTAACAATTAATCCTTAAGTAGGGGTGTAGACATTCCTGTTTTGTTATACTAAGCAGGGTGGAGTAAATCTAAAATTCACAGTTGCTATCATCTAGTCACATTTCTAGTGTTTCTGTTTCATCTATATGGGCTCTGGGCCAGCCTCCAACCCCAGATCTCTCAAGTTGTCTTGGATTGAAAGAATACTTTACCTACCTTTTGGTCATCCTTCCACTCCAGAATTCATATCGAAATGTTACTATTTTTTGGAGGGAAATGTTGGAAGAGGTTGTCTGAGTACTTCTGCTTTTCCACCATCTTGGCTCCAATGAAACATCATTTCAGCAAGCCAGACACATAGTACTAGCTTTCTTTAAATTGCTTCTGGCAGAGGTTATTTAGATCAACTAATCATCCACAAATAAAAGCTTCCTCACCTAAATTTGAGGTGTTCTTCCTGCCTTCTTTGATGTAATCTAAGTATGACTTGGTGAGGTCAAATTGTGCAAACCATGCCTAGAATCTAACATGCTGAATTCCATTTGTACCAAATACTAGGATTTGACTTCATAGCAGAAGGAGCAAAACACTGAGAAAGGGGTAAATGAGCCTATAATGAAAAAATTTTCTCCCTACCTTTTAGCAGCTTAAAGAAAAGGGAAAAAACAGCACTCAAATCCTGGAAGAAGATGAGAAATTGCAGGTTTTATAAGCATTTTGATTTTGGGGGACCTATTCACTGAAGAGAATAAATGGCATATAAAATATGCTTTGTGCATGAAATTTTTTGAGCAAATAGAAAAGGGAGGAAAATGCCAGGAGAGTGAGTTAAGTGCTGTGTGAGTGGCAGTATTTTCAACCATAGTGAAAATATACAGCTGAAAGCACCACACAACACAAAAAGATGTAGAATGTTAGGAGGAGTCTAGTGTAAAGAGACTGTGGTAAGCAACATGGGAGATCAAGTTACAGATTTGGTTATACAACTTCCAGCTATGTAAACTTTGGCTGGCTACTTGACTTATCAAATCACTAGTGTCCTCATCTGTAGAATTATTTGGTCTATCTGGAGAGGGAAAGTGGTATAATGCACCAGCAGAATGTGGGTTTAAGTCCCACCTGTGTCATATTCTTGGTTATGTGATGTAGGACAGGCCATTTAACATTTCAACATACTATGTTTCTCTCTAAAACTCTAGATTAAAAAGAAGGTGACTACCTGGTGTGATAGAGGGAGCTTCCTCATTTGGGAGCTCCCCAAAGCGGTGAAACTAGAGGTCTGAACCCTTTCCTTTTCCCTACCTGTGTAACAGAGTAGATGTGAAAATGAAAGAGATGGATGCCAGGCTATTGTTCATGGCTGTTATCCCAGAATCATGAAACTGAGACAAATCCAAAAGTGCCCAGTATGCTCTCCCTTTCCACTTTCCATAGTGACAGGGGTTGATTGGCAGAAAAGAAATAGAAGGCACTACATATCATGCAGTTCTTAGATTATCTACAAATGTTAATTTAATGGTCTCTACTTGGAATGTATAAGGTTTATACAGTGACGGATAAGTAGATCTCTGCTGAAAGAATTAGACCACATCAATATTGACATTTATACTGTAAAAGAAACCAAAAGTTCATGAAAAGTGGTGGACAAGAGATAAAAAAAAAATGTATGAATGAAAAGGGATAAAGGTGAGTCAAGTAATAAGAGCCAGGGATAAGAGCTAACTATTGCCTCAGGATTCTTATATCTTCAATACTCCCTCCCCTGCTATCCAGGAGTCCAAGGAAAGGGTAAGTTTCAGTTAGGTGTAAGATGAAACAAATGAGAGTTGTGGGAAGGTAGAAAGGAGCTGGAGTTAAAAAACTAAACAGGTCATATGAAATGAATTATAAGGTAATAAATGTTTATTGCCTGACTAATATGATGAGCATTAAATTTTTTCACTTCCCTCTGATAGATGCAATTGCATTATTTCAATTGGTTTATCTTGATTCTTATTCCATTGCTGTTACTCTCATTATTACTTGATTCCTAAGTCAGACTTGTATTTAAGGTCTTCTAAACTCTGACTCCAACCCATCCTGGCAGGATTATTATCATTTCCTCTGTGTTTATTTTATATTCTAGCCAAGCTAAACTACTGTTTACTAAATGTTATGTCTTATCTGTTGCCTCAGTCCATTTACACAAATTTCCCCCATGACTGGAAATGATGCTATCCTCATCCTCAGAATCTTCATCTTTCTTCAAGCTTTAGCCCAACTTCTACCTCCCATCCTTTATCTCTGAATTGTGATTTCTCCATCCTCAGATTACTCTTGTCTTGATTTTGCCTAACCCAATGTCCAATAGAATATAAGTTCCTTGAGCACAGAGATAACTTTAATCTTGCTTTTGTATCTTCAATACCTTGTGCACAAAACATTGTACATAGAAATTTCTTAATAAATTTCTGTTCAATGTTTACTTGCCCCCAACTCTTCACATTGCCTTCTTGATCCATAATCAACCTCATCCCTGGTATGATAATGAAAATATTCTGAAAAACTAACTGTTCTATTGAAAATCATAATATTATTCACATAAATTGCAATCATAGAATTATAGATACTGAAAAACTCTATAGATTGAACTAAAAATCAATCCAGACTGATATTTCTATCTAGCCTCTTAAAATATCTAGTGAAGGAAACTTCATGTCCTCCCTACAGAAAAGCATTCTAGGACCATTAACAGTGGCCTTTCCAGAAGTTTAAAATGTTTAGTTTTATGATCTTAACATTTCTTTTTAGAAACCACATAACACATACTATTTGGTGCAGTCACCTCCTTGGAAACAAGGACTCACTTCATAATACAATCTGGGGTCTGTCCAGTGCCTTTCCTCTGAGACTCACGAAGTACTTTCCAGTACTGACTATGGTAACACGTCTGTCCTATGAGGTTCAATTTACAAGTCAAACCACCAAGACTGTGTCTTCACTACCGCCAAACATCTGCATGAAATACAAAAAAAAAAATGCAGTAAAAAATCCAGGAGTTGTGTTCACAAGACACCAAACTTCCAGATGTTCAGAAACCTCCCATCAAGTTGCCTACATCTTTCTTTCTGTCCTCCAAATTCATATAGATTCTGGTTGTTGTGCAGACATGGCCTGAATGACCAAATAGTTTGAGTGACCGAAGCATGACTTCATCAAGATGCTATAACCCAAATTCCAAAATTTTCATAACATCCTAAGATTCGTCCCAACCTATTGCAGGCCAGGTTTGTCCATGTCATTGTTTTTGACATGTCACATGGTGGGGGTACTGTGATTTCAAGTCTTGTTTATGCCATTTCTCAGTTTTGTGAACCTGACCCCTTTATTTCTTCATCCATAAAGAGACAGGTCTGTATTAGATCAGCTTTAAGGCCATTTCTTGTACAAGTCTTTAAAAATTTTTCAGTATTACAAGTGCTCAAAACAGCAAAAAAGTGTAGAAAGCATATAATCTGATCCAAACATGGTAAAAGGGAGTTGATTTTCCTGGAGCTTTCCAAAAGATTTCATGTTTTGCCTTGCACACTCAACTACAGTGCCAAAGTAAAGCACAAACTTGGGAGTGAAATAGAAGGCTGTGTTGGAGGTCAGAGACTCAAGTATAATAGAATATCTGTGGTACATTTGGACTGAAGCCCTCTGGCTAGATATGCCCACCGAATAACAAGCTGATTCAGTGACAAGAGGAAAGGGTTCAAGGACAGCTTACAAGGAAAGATATGGTTGGCAAGAAGAGGAGTATGGGGGTGGGGACTCTCCCATGACTGATTCAAGGTAAATGGCTTAAGGAGAATGAAAAGATCATTCTCCCATTTCATGGGGAAATGAATGAATGAGTAACTTAAAGAAACCAAGTTTCCCCTCATCCACCACCCCCTGCTAATAAAGGAAAAGGGGGAAGAAAATGAATGAAGGATGGAAAATAGCTGAGATAGGGATCTCATTTTCTAAATCTGTCTTTAATGAGAACAAATAAAGAAAAGAAATTGGAGCAATTAGAAAGTAATGAAAACCCTACTAAAATAGCTATTGACAAAAGGCAGATAAGGGAGAGTTTGGAAAATATGAATATATACAAATCAGAAGGGTTTGATGACATGGCTCCCAGAGTATTAAGGAAATTGGCTAACATACTGAACCACTTACAGTGATCAGAGTTACAAATTGTTTTTTTTTTTTTTAATGGAGAATTGGGAGATTAGCCAGAGGGGGTGGGGGATTAAAGAGGTACCAGTCTCTTGAAAAGTTAAAGTGAATGATCCTGAAAATAGCTCCCCAGAAGTTCTTGTTTCCACATTTCTGCTTTATTTCCTCATTTTACTAAGAGAGAAACTCAGGCTAAAGTATATAGGAAAATGAATCCTAGTAAGGAGTATCAGGGGGCTTATGGAGGATTAATCATAAGAGACTATCCTAACTTTGTAGTTTTTTTATGTATGTTTTTGTGAATAGGACAGTGAAACCTTGATGGTAGCATACAGCCAGTCAAATATAAGGTTCTGTTGTAGATATAGCATCAGGAAATAATGTAAGATCTCTTAAGAGGGAAACATTCTCAAGAGAGAATAGAAAACATGGCTTCTTGGGAGTCTAATATTGTTAAGCAACTCTGTGGAGAATGATGGGCTCAAATTCAAGGATCCTCCTGTCTGGGGTCAATAGCAAAAAGCAGGCACAACACATATAAGGGATGCCTAATGCTTGATACATGATGTGGTAACTATGCGCATGCATGTGGGTATGTGAAAGAGAGAAACAGACAGTTAGACAGAGAGAGAGACAGAGACAGAGGCAGAGACAGAGAGGCAGACTGACAAAGAGAGGCAGAGACAGACAAAGGATCTGTAATACTCATTTGCAAAGGAGGGTTAATTCTAGCTAATCTCTGAGGCAAGAAAATAACTAATTTATGGTAATCATGTGATGATATGGTGACTAAGTCTTGCCACATGATCATATTTTGAGGAAACCATGGACCTTATAAACATGACTATTCCCTCCATCTATTTAGATAACAAACCCTATACACCTTTTTCCTTATGTTGATTGTCAATGTCTTATTGTAAATTTCTCATAAGCAATCCATCTAATTTACAGAACTTCCTCTAGCTCTTTCAATAGCTTGGGCCTGCAGTGTAGCATTTGGATTTGGAAAGGAAATTTCTCTTCCTTGCTATATGTGTGATCATTTCACTACCTTCTTCAATGATATATTTTTATGCCATTTCTTATTCATAAATCATCATTGGGAATATGCTATTGCATACTTAAAATCAACATATGTCTTTCTATTGCTCTTTTGGTTTCTTGTAATTTCTATTCTTCTGACATCATGGTGTTCCATGATTCACAGCCAAATAACCTCATTGGGAAAATAGTGTTACGAAAGAGATTGAGTATTATAACAGCAAGCGGTTTGGGATTATTGAAATCACCATGCAATTTCTCAAATATGAACTAATCCAATCTCCTCTTCCTAACCAATTCTGGGCTCAAGTCACAGTCCATCAATAAATATAGTTTGGACAGGAGCTCAAATGGACAAATTCAATGGATGTCTTCCAGCTGCTTGTCACAATCCTGACTAGATGTGTTTTTCATCTACTTTGTTTTTCCAATGTGGATGGTTAGACTGACCTCTTCCATTTTGCTATGGATTTCCTTAAGGAGGAATTCTAATATTTCAGAACTCATTGTAATTGGCACAATGACATCTGTGAAAAGAAGTATATGGAGAATCTTGCTATCAATAAAGAAATACTTTTTTATAGGACATGTTCTTTTATGCGGCAAAATCCTTAGACAAGCCTATTTCTTTATTTTATATCTCTCTCTTTCAATAATCAGTCATTGAATGAGGTTTACAATAGTCATCTCCTTTTTAGAACTTCATAATCATGTATAATCCTGACATATACATTAGAAACATCTTGTCTTAGAAGAGTCTTCAGTAATGCATTTTGTTCTACCAAGTCAAATTTTTGTTTTCTAAAATAAAAAATAGGTACAAAGCAGGAACTTATCTTCACTACACTGTTCTACCAATTGTGTAATAAAAATGTTATAATCTGCAAAATTCCTCCAATCCTTTCTCATTTTCTTTCATCAAAGATTTTTTTCCATACATAAATAGACTTGTTTCATAAAAGATTTCGTAGAGAAGAGGAAACAAATATGTATGTTATTGTTGTTTAAATATTCCCAGTCATCTTTTTTGGCATAAGCTTCACATATTTATAGACAGCATAAAAAATGAAATAGGAAAATTAAATATTGTATTTATATAATTTAGGAAACAAACAATCTGTTTCCAATTGAAAATGGAAACAAATATATTAGGGACAAAATAGATATGTTTCATCATATTAATATAATAAAATATGCTAAAATAGAATTAAAAGAATAAATTAGAAAATATAACTAATGGCAGAGTTTAAAAAAGAACCTCATTGTTCAAATGATTTAAAAAAATGCAAAGATCCCAAGCCAAAAGAGACAAAATTTCAAAAGCTATGGACAAATAATTTTCAAAAATAGCAAAAACAAATTATTAATAAACAATTGGAAAGATGGCCAATCTCACAAATAATCAAAGATATTCAAGTTAAACCACTGAGGTACCACTTTTGATTCATAAATGAACAAAAATATTTTTTAAAAAACTCAACACTGATAGTACCATAAGGAAATAGGTACAATCTATTCATTACCCCCCAAAAAAGCAAACATAACCTAGCAGTACACACAGTATATTATTTTTTAAATTATTAAAATGAGTCAACAATTCCAGTGTTGAGAATATACCCTGAAATTATCAAAAGCAAAAACATACCAAAGAGATATCTACTCAAAGATTTTCCTAACATTATTTACAATTGCAAAATACTGACTAGAAGCAGCTTAAATATAGGTAAATGATTGAATAATTTGTGATACATTCATGTGATATAATATCTAATTCAGTTAAGACTAGCAAGTAGAAGAAATATAAATAAATCTGGAAAGATCTTGATGAAATAATGCAAAGCAGAATAAAAAAAACAGGACTTGAAAAGAGGATATGCAATAAATATAATCAAATAATATTTTATTTAGGACAGCAAATGGACAAAAAATCCAGAAGAATATATAGAGAACTGACTATAAAGATTTTCTTTTTTTAATGACATTTTATGGTTTAGGGTTTATTTAAATGTAGATTGTTGCACTACATGTTTAATTAGTTGTGTTCATGTTTAATGTAGCAGTGTGGAATAGGGGATAAAGTGTTGATTTTTAAAGTCAAGATGACCTGGTTTCAAATCTAGCCTCTGGCATTTATTTACTAGCTGTGTGAAGAGAGTTATTTAATTCTTCTGAATCTATGACAAAGTCTAAGGTGCAAAGCAGCTGAAATATTCATTTTACTGAAGAAATTCCATATTTCAGAAAAATTAATTTTGGAACTAAGATTTTACAAAGAAAAATTTAATGAATCAAGACATAGGTTAATGGAATGTTTATAAATAAGATAAAGATTGTTCTCCTTTAGTTGCTTACTATCTAGGAGTCAAGATTAATCCACAGGCTATAATCAAGGGAAAAACATAAGAGGGAAGAAGCCTGGAATAACTAAAGAACATTGGGCTTGTCATCACAATCTTTTTTTCTGCTTGCCAGCTCTGTGTTTGTGAGCAAGTCAATCAACCTCTGTGATCCTCAGAGTCAGCTCCCAAGTGGAAATGGAAATACTTGCCCATGTACCTCACCAGGTTTTTGTGAAACTCAAAAGAACCAATGCATGCAAAGTCCTTCCTAAGTGCTATATAAATGTGAGTTATGATGATGAATAAGGGCAAAAGCATGTGAGACAGATTCTTCATTCATACAGCTGTCTGTATGTGTTGACCCAAAATAATACACTGATGATCTTTTATGCATTTCTTAATGAAAAGCTCATTTTTGTTACAAAGGCTATGGGGCCCCCCATGCAATTGGAGGGGTCTGAGGGAATTGAAAGGGATAAGTTTCTGCAAAGGACTCATGACTAAGCAAAGAAGAGCTATGAATGATGTATTCATAGCAATTGTTTTCTAACCAAAGCAACAATGGAGTAAAAGTCAACTTATACCTATATCCAACTCCTCCTCACTTCCCAATTCAATGTTCTCTGAATTTCAATTCAGTTAGTCATGAAATAGTTTGGGATTTATAATATATCAACAGAGCTGTAAATTCTTAAGGGAGAAGGTGATAGGGCATGGGAGAGCAGCAGTTTACAGGGTGAGGAGGTACAGATCTGGTATGTCGAATACCTTTGAGACAAAGAAGGATTGAAGAAGGAAAAGCTCAAAGGGAAATGTTCTGCCTGAAGTGTCCTGTCTATAATATTTTTGAACCAATCATACTTTCATAACTAAGATTTCTTTTCAAGGGGAAAACTTCACTTGCAGCAAAATTGCATCATAGTCTATAGTCACATCAAGTGGAATACATTTGGAAAAATGCTAGCCTGAGGGAGAGTGGGTCATCATAAATTCATAAAGGCAAGTACGCTGAAGTTTTATGAGGAGTAAAATAAATGAAAAAGCATTAATTAAAAGTCTATTATAGGCTAGATACTGTGTTAGGATACAAATGCAAACAAGCAAAGTAGTTCTTGACCTCAAATTGATTGCCTTCTAATAAGAGAAGACCACAAAATCAACAAGCATAAATAGAGCTTGAAAGGCTGTTTGAGGTGAGTGGGTAGATGATTTGTGAGTGATAATTTGGGAATGGGGGACATAGAGAAATGTGTGATATATTGGTTTTATCTAAGATGCTGCAAAGGTTTATTTATTGTGTGAATGTAAAGGGTTGTCCTCTACTCCAAGATATGAAGGATTATGTATGAGCTTAGTCAACTGAGGTTCAAAAGTCCTAATAGGGGAGAGATTAGTTAAAACAGGCATGTAGTATGTATAGAGTTTGATAGAGCCAGTGATAGCATCTCCTGCAGTTAAAGCCTAGAATATGCAAGTGGGTATTTTCCTTTTAGCTTTTGGGGCAGCCTAAATTGTAAGGTAGAAGTATGAGTTACTGAACAAATAATCTTATAAGAATTGACCAGTTAGTTCAGTCAAAATATTGCTTGGCTATATTTTCCACTAAATTTATTGCCTTTTTGACAGTATTGATCAGGTGGACCAATTGTATTGTCAGGTAGAGCCTGAGCTAGCCCAGGGTTAAATTGTGAAAGTGGCAGATTGTCTTTGACATAGGATCATAGAATCAAACATTTGGCCTTTGAAAAGACTACAGAAGCCAACTAATCAACTCCCTTACTTTACAGATGAGGAAATGGAGGCTTGGCAATATAAGGTGACTTGTCTAAGGACATACAAGAAATATATACCAAAGCCAAGATCTGAATATATGTTCTCTGACTGAAATCTAGCATTCCTTTCCTTTCACCAAATCCCTTTCACATCCTTTACAATCCTCTTTCTCAGGTTTTTTATTCCATAAATATCATTAATCACATTTTCCCCAAAGGCACTTAAATCTGAAATCCAATTGTGGGTCATAAGAAGTGTGCACAAATAAGTATGATGCAAATTTAAAGAGGAATAAAAAGTTCTGTGATAAATAAAATGAGGGAACAGATTTCAGCTGAAATCATTAAGGAACTTTCACTGCGTATTAAAGGATATCAATAAGAACCAATTGTGATCAGTAGTAAGGAAAATACATTCTTGGTCTAAAGAAGATTGTAGCAAAAATTTAGAGGTAGTAGTGATAATCTAAAAATCCTTTGGTTTTGTTTGTATGTTTGTTTTGATTTCTCTGAGATCTTAAATACTTATTGACAGCATTAAAACATGCTGCCTCTCCACTGGGAGTACTCTTCTCTTCCTGTCTTTTCTGGACATTTTCATGCCTTGTGGTTTTACTTTACTTTTATTTCTGGGTCTCTTAGATCTCTCCTCTGTCAAAAAATTCCTATTTCTCCTCTCTCAAACAATTCATATTCTTCACCAGACTTGGGGAACCAAACAAATATCTAAAGGAGAACTCATCCTCTCTATAAAGAACCATTAATTTCTTCTTGGAGCACTCAGAAAATGGACAGCTACAGCCTCCACAATGTTACTATCAACAGACATATTTTCAAAAGTTCAAAATTGCTAATAATTTGAAAAATGCTAAATAAAATTTCACTGAGAATCTATTTCACAATCCTAAATTGAACAAAGATGCTAAATAATTTTGCAATAGAATGGAAATTGATTATTGAAGGGACCATGTGATTCAGGAGGGAAGACATAGTAATGCCCTATTAATGAAGCTATGAACTGGTCAAGTCAATCTGGAAAGCAATTTGAAATTATGCCCTTAATATGACTAAATTATGCATACCTTTAACCTAGTAATAACACTACTAGGCCTATATTCTTCTGACCCACTTCCACATCAAAATAAATAAAATAAGAGATAGGTAAAAAGGACTCATAATGCAGCCTGGGTCTCTACTGGTCTCTTCTGTTTTGTGTTAAATTGTCTGATGACTACACATCAATCTTGAGATGGATATGTTTAGTCTTGGAAATAGTCTTGTGAATTTAAGGGGTCCAGCAATCTTGGTGGTCTCTTATTCAGAACAGACTGGAGGAAAAAAGAAAATTTTACTTTCAAGAGGATAATGAACTTTAAGGTAGTCAAATGGCCTAGCTAGTCAAGAGATATGACATATAGAGATGAGGTTAAATGAAAAATACTTTAGATTTTGTATGTTTAAGGGGAATTACTCTCTTTAAGGGCAATTTCACTATCTTTGGTATTTATGTTCCCTTGCTAGGGGTTGTCAACTTTGAGTGTAGAAGTAAAAACTGAAGCCAGGAATATTTGAGAGGAATATAAATAAATCCTATTTCCAGAACAGACAAAGATATAGTTTGAGTTCAGTTAATATTTTGGCAACAATTCAATCCAATAAACATGTTTTAAGCTCCTTCTACATGGCAGGCACAGTACCAAGACTAGGAGTAAAATTAATAAAATGAAAGATAACTCCTGCCCACAAGAAACTTACAATCTAATGGGGGGGGGAGACAATATACAGAAAGAGGTGGGAGAACAAAGAGAGCAAGAATGAGAGACCAGGGTAGGAACATCTTATTCCAGAGCTGAAACCATGCAGAGGAGCAGATACCACATGGAGTGAGCAGAAAGAACATAAAGGAAAATATTGACAGGATTTTGGAACTCCATCCTCAAACCTTTTAATCAGAGGGAAGATGAGATTGAAGGACAGAATGTAGATCAAGTCTTGAGTTAGCAGTATGCTAATGAGATTAGAGATGATAATATCATGGAAGGAGCATCTTGTTCTGTGGGGTTGAAACTAGAGCAGCAGATGCAAAGTGGAGTGACAATAGATAATGAGCATTTACAAAGATAATTTTTTGGAAGTCTTTTAGAAGATTCCTGGCCTGCCATGGGTCTTCCAACACTAAATTTTTTTATCTCATTCCCAGATTCTTAATGTGACCTTGATCTCTCACTTCATGTCACCCTTATACCATCACCACCCCTTTCTCTACAACATGGTATCATGGCTCCTTTGATAACTATTCCCTATTGCCACATCTCACCTAGAGCTGATATTTAGAATTATTATTTATACATAAATAATATTTTTGTTTCTGCTACTTGTAGTTTCCTCTTGTTGTGTAACTCTTACATGAGGCTCAGGTTGTGGTTCAATGAATCAGTATTTATAGTATTCATTAAAGTTTAAGAATTAAGCCAGAAGAAGTCAAGATATTCCAGGATATATGAAGTCAGATGACAATGCTAGAATCCATGTTGACAGGTCAAGAAAATAGAAAGTCAGAAGTGAGGAGACATATCAGGGTACTAAAGTTAAACTGACAAGAGATGAATTCTGAATTTTGTGCTGAAAGAATCCTGGGAAGGGTGACATATAAGAGACTGAATTAGACAAAAAGCCTAAGTTCAATTCATCTTAGCTAAGAACTATGTAGGCACAGGCTAATTGTAAGTGCAATTGTATACCAGCTAGCTTTTCTTTCCTGTGTCATCAGCTAGAGAGCTCGCCAGGTTTTGGTTGCCTTTGGTAATTTCTATGGAACTCATAGAGCAGTAGGCTTGCTAATATTAACTGCTACTTGCTAGAACAACTGTATCGCTAAACCCTTTAATTTCATGGAATTTCAAAGGTAATGGTCATCATTTGTGAACCACTAACCATTCCAGTTGATGTGAAGAGAAGTATAAACTGAAAAAAGGTTGATTAAAACTAAACCAATATTCAGGTTACATATCTATCTCTTTGAGTGCCTATCATTTGAGAAATGACTGAAAAATCATAGTATATAAATGGATCATAATATTATTACCGTATAATAAATTATGGGAGGATTTTAGAGAATCTGGTGGGGTAATATATAGAATGAAGAAAGTAGAATCAGGAGAACGTTTTATATAAGGACTACAATCGTATGAAACAACAATGATATAAAAGTTCTTAGATTAAGAACTCTGATCAATACAATGGCCAAACAATTATGTCTCCAAAGGATCTATAACGAAGCTCATTATGTACTTTTTGACAAGGGTGATAGATTCAATGTATAGAAAGAGACTCATTTTTGGATATCACAAATTTGTGGATTCATTTTGCTTTACTATGCTTAAGTGTTAGAAGGAATTTTATATTTCTCTATTTCAAATGGGTGGAGAGGAGAGGGAGGAGGATTTGTTATATTGATGTAAAAAAAGGTCATTGAAATATTTTTCTTAAATACAAAGAAGAGAATAGACATTCAGATGGAAGCATAGATAAGGACAGTTTTGAAAACAACAAGAGGACTTTTTAATTTTTAAAGTTACATATATATTCATGCTTTCAGATACATATCATTCTTTATGTTTTACCAGGTATATAGAAAAGCTCTTTTTTGATATTTCAGTTTAGAATAAAACAAGCATTTTTTAAAAAACACTAAAGAATTATATTGAGAAAAAAAATTTTATAATTCCAGTCCTTTGCCCCAAGCAGACAAAATCTGTGTCTGAGGCTCAGGCTATATCTAAAAATTTCAAAGTAAAGCAACTAAGAAATAGTAAATGTAGCCTGCAAACTACCATGCAGTGAGGATGATTGTCTAGTGGATGAGGAGACGGATGTCATTGTGAGCCACAAGGAAGTCTTAGTATAAAAAGAAATCTGTTTAAAACCTCACTCATGACATTTACTAACCATATGAACATGGATATTACTTCATCTCTCTGAGACACAGTTTCTTCATCTTTAAAATGAAGAAAATAAGTGTAGTGTACCTCCAAGGCAACTGTGAAGATTAAATGAAATAATGTATAGAAAGCACTTGACAAATATTTAGTGTAAATAGTTGTATATTATTTTTTAGAAACTCTAGTGATTGGAACTCAAGACACTAGAAAGGACATTGTAAACATTACTCATCTATCCATATCTACTTTAAGTTAAGGGAAAGAAAAGGGGTACAGGGACATTAAAGAAGAATCAACTTTGATTTGTCAAAATGCTTATCCAACTTTTGAATTATCTCATAAACAAGTCATATTAAACCTACCTGTCACTATGTCATTTGGGGGTGTGGAGTGGTAGAGTAGAAAGAGAAACAGACAAACACAAAGAGACATGAATATAGACAGAGGCCAAGAGACAGAAAGAAATAAGAGACAGAGATGCAGAAAGACAAAGATGAAAAAGAAAAGAAAAGAAAAAAATGCTCTTAAGAATAGAAGGATCTATAATTACAGTGAAGAGGTTAAATGCTAAATTAACCCTTTTCACCATTTGCTGAAGTCCAGAAATTAAAACATTGAGGGATTAGCATATATCCTCTACAGGAAAAAAAAGAAGAATGATGAGGAGACAGCTCCCCTTATTAGATCATCTAGTCTACTCTTGAGACTTGACCAGGATGCTTCCTTATGAGTAAAACTTAGCAGAGAGAGTTTTTGAACCAGGATAGGATCCACATTGCCCCCTGTCCAGACTCTCCCTCTCTACTTCCTAAATACTTTCCCCCTTGAAGAGGGTATGAACTTAATGGAAAAGCACTCAAGCCTGCAGGGAACATAGAAAGGAGAGGGGACACCTTGGTGGAATGCCATTTGAGTGAATATTAATTAGCACAGCATCTAGTTCTGGACAATTGATTCCAAACTCCAGATGTTCCTATTCCAACTAAATGCCTTAGGAAAAAAAAAACCTAATTGGTTAGTAGCTTTGGTGTCATGTAGTGATATAATCCAGGACTGCTGAGCTGATGGGATTTTATTTTATTTTTTTTCTTGACTCTCAATAATATCGTAAAGTAATTGTTCATTGCTTCCTTCCTCTGTTTGTGAGGTTGGGAATATTCTATTTTCCCCACATGTCCTTCAGATGCAAATATATATTCTTTTAACACATTGTCTTTCTTTTAAATAGGAAGGGCAGATAAAATGGTGGCGAGGATGCCATGACTGAAAGTGAGGCATAAATTGCTACTATATTTTATACTTTGACCTTGTTAGGAGTCAGAAGACATGAGTTTTAAGCCCTATCTCTGCTAGTGAATGATGATTGTTAGGCAAGTCATTTTGTCCCGATGTAAAAATAGTGAGACTGGATGACTTCTAAGGCTCCTTCCAGTTTTGATAATCTATGATTTTATTTTTATCTGAGTATATGATTATATATAATCATATACATATATATATGTATATATACCCCTACAAGAACATAAGCTCCATGCTGGTGTGAACTTTATATTAGGATCATAAGACCACAGGCTTACAATTGGAAGAAATCCTTGGTCATCTAGTCCAGCCCCTTCATTTTATAAATTAAGACTGAGGCACAGAAAAGTTAACTGGCTTGCCCTAAGGGGTCACAAACTACTTACTACTACTATCTCATTTTCGTTCTGTGTCTCTTCAAGCTCAGGTATGACTCAAAGTTCAGTGCTCTTTCTACTATATGTTTTGTATGTTTATTTTTTTATATCCTATGTGCCTAATACACTGAAGGTAATCAATAAATGCTTAATGGATGAATAAACAAATGGAATGATTGAATAATAGAATGAATGTGTATATATATATATATATATATAAAGGTATATATAAGTAAATAAATGGATAAATTAATGAAATAAATTAATGAATGTTGAACTCCAAAAGATGAAAAATTACTGGTTTATGCCTTTTTTTGAAACCTATTTGATTTTATTCAAATTACTAGAGAGATTTCTGAAGAAAACAAAGATCAGATAAACTCTTTCCCTTACAGAATAACCAACAATGGTTTGGTCAAGACAGCCATAAATGCTGCAATAATATTCAACTCAAAGAGAAGGAGATGCATAGAAAAGTGTTATATTTCATCAAGAAATCTAAGCAAATTATTTCATCTTTCTGCAGTTTTGTTTCCTTATCTATAAAACAAATATTTTGGAATAGTCTCTCAAGTACCTTTAACTCTTAAAGTTCTGTTTTCAAGTTTTGTAAAGTTTAATTCAATTCAATAAATATTTGGTAAGCACTTAATATATACATGTCATTGCACTGGGTACTTGGGACACAAAAATGAAATAATATCCAATATTTTACACAAGGAAGCTTATAATATAGTAGGGACTTTAACCCCTGAGAATTCTGATGTGAGATAAGCAAAAGTCTTTGGATAAAGTATTTACCTCAATCATTATATTCATAGGGTTTCTCAGCACTGTGAAGTCTCTGATTATCAATAAAGATGGATGACTGAAGGCTTTCTCACATTCATTAAACTCAGAATTTTTCTCCTGTTTGAATTTCTTGATGTTAAATAAACAAAGATCTTTTAAATAACATACTTTTTAAAAGTCCCTAAGCTTGTAAGGTTTTCCTCTAATGAGAATACTTTGCTCATAAACAATGATAATCAGATTGAAGGCTCTCCAACATTCCAAATAGAGAGGAAGAACAAGAATAAGAAAGAATATAAAGAAGTGAAAAGTATAGGTGATCCCATATTTTCCCTTTGCCAAATTTGCTATCTTATTTGATAAGAAACTGTGGAGGAAGATCATAATGAGAAAACTCTCCAAATAATCTAGGTAATAACATTTTCTGCAATTTAGAGCATAAAAGGATTGCTCAGAAAACTGAGAAGTTGAATAACTTGCCCAGGGTCATAGAGCCAACATATGTTAAAGGCAGAAATTGAACTTAGATATTCTTAGCTAGGACGTCAGTTTTCTATCTATTATACCATACCACTTTTCAAAACTTTATTATATGGCAATAGTAATTAAGCCATTAGAATTTCACAAAAACAACAAAATTAAGAGGTTTAAATACCTAGACAAGAGGGGATAAGAACCAGAATCAGCATGGTAGTTATGTTAATAGAAGGTAGGTACAAGACAAATGTGGCAGAGGAAGAATAAACATGATAGGAACTAATTGGATATAGTCTTTGAACATATATTTCAAAATAACTGAGATTAGGGGCTTGGATAATTTCTTGATTTTTCTTGAAAGGATTATCTGTGCCAAATAGGTATTTTCTCTACTATACTTGCAATTCAACTTTCCAAATAATTCAACAATAACCTGACACTTAGCTCACATGAAATGAACAGAAAGATGAACATATGAAACAGAATTTCAGAGGCAGAGGGACTTCAGAAGTTATGTAATACAACCATGACCTGAACCAAAATCCTCCCTACAAGATTTCTAATAAATGATCTAGTTTTTATGTGAAGACCTCCAATGAGAAAGAACCCCATATCCCTAGAAGTCCATTCCACATGTGAAAAATTCTAATTGTTTATATATATACATACATACATACATATATATATATATATATATATATATATATATAATTTCCTCAAGTCTAAATTTGTCTTTGCAATTTTCACTCATTTATCCTGGTTCTATCTTCTGGATCTAAGCTAAACAAGTCTATTCCTTCTAAAAGTTCTTCAAATAATTGAAGATAACTATTATGTGACTCCCCAGTCTTCTCTTTTCCAGGCAAAAAATTCCCATTTCATGCAACCTATGTTCACATTACATGATTCCCAAGTCTTTTTACCATTCTGGATGCTCATTTAGATACACTCCATTGTATGTGTTATTCCTCAAGTATGGTACCTAGAACTGAAGCTGTAATAATGAAAGTAAATTTACTAAATGTAATTTTAATTATAAAAAAAAGGAATTGTGGTCACTCTTTATAAAATTAACTCTCAAGTCACGAGTCTGTTAGTAGCTCTTAACAATTAAGTTTTAATCAAAATGGACATAAAGTAAAAGAAGGAAATATAGGAAGGAGACTAGAAATATCACCTAAGTAAAATACCCTAAACTGAATCAGGAAGCCTGTCAAGCTGACAAAGTCTGCAAAAAACCCTGGAACCCACAGCAAGGCACCAGAGCTCCCCCTCAAGACCATATTCCAAGGCAGCGCTAACCCAGAGAGAGAGCACTCCACTCCTGTACCACATCTTTTTACTTCTGTCTCCCTCAGTCATGCAAAGTACACATGCAAAATGGAATGCTGGGTAGGACAAACTTGGGGAGTGGTTTCTATATACAGAAAGTGAATAGCCCAGTTGTAGTAATGGTACTTTCACCTCCATAGATCAGAGTATGACTGTCTTAATTGAGCCTAAAACTGAATTAGTTCTCTTTACTATTAACTTCCCTTCTCTAGCAGATCAGCTTCCATGAATACCATAACTTTCTGTCTGATCCTCACTATTACCTTATTACTTCCTTCTCTGCAGCTCATAAACACATTCACATCTTCCCTATCCATTAAAAACTTGTCATTAGAATCTACCATATTCTCTAGCGGTTGTCATATATCTCTCCTCTCCTCAAATACTAAAAAGCTATCTAAATTTCATATTTCTTTTTCCTCACCTCTCATCTTTTAAACCCTCTGTAATCTGGTTTCTTTTCTTATCATTCAACTGAAACTGCTCTCCAAAATTAGTAATGATCTCCAAAATGCCAATCTAATGGTATTTTTCTCAATCAGCAGCTTTCTGTCTTCTTTGCAGCATTTGATACTTTTGGCCACCCTCCCCTCTTGAATATTCCTTCCATTCCAGGTTTTTATGATATTCTTTTCTGTTTGTATTCTCTCTACTTTTTGGCAAGTCCTTTCCAGGTTTTTTCCTCCTGGATCACCTTTTGTGTTATGCCTACTTATTCTGGGTAATATAATCAAGATCTTCTTCTTCTTCTTCTTCTTCTTCTTCTTCTTCTTCTTCTTCTTCTTCTTCTTCTTCTTCTTCTTCTTCTTCTTCTTCTTCTTCTTCTTCTTCTTCTTCTTCTTCTTCTTCTTCTTCTTCTTCTTCTTCTTCTTCTTCTTCTTCTTCTTCTTCTTCTTCTTCTTCTTCTTCTTCTTCTTCTTCTTCTTCTTCTTCTTCTTCTTCTTCTTCTTCTTCTTCTTCTTCTTCTTCTTCTTCTTCTCTCTCTCTCTCTCTCTCTCTCTCTCTCTATATATATATATATATATATATATATATATATATGTTCTTTCTTGGTGATCTCATATGTTCCCATTGATTTGATTTTAATTTCAATGATGTTAATTCCAAGATCATTATAATGTTAAATAACAACAAAGTATAGATCCCTGTGGGGTACTACAATGCAGATATCATCCCAAGTTTATATGAAACCATTACTGATTACTTTTTGGATATATCCATTTAGCCAATATCAGATCCACTTGATTTTATCATAATTTCTACTTTATCTGTCCATTTTCCCAAAAGAACAGCAAGAGTGACTTTATTAAATGGTTTGCTAAAATTGAGGTAAACTATGTACATAATATAGCATCCTCCTAGTTTACTGTTACAGCAAATATATCAAAAATGCAATTAAATAAATATGACATCACCTGTTCTTGATCAAGCCTCCCTGAACCTTTGTGATCCCTACCTCCTTTTCTAGGTTCTCATTGTTCACTACTTAACAATTTAGTCTAAAATTTTTCAAGAAATTCAAGTCAAGTTCACTAGTCTATAAACTGTAAAACACATTTCCCCCCACCCATCCTCTTTAAAAAAAAGAGAAAAAAAGAAATATATGCCCTTCTTCAATAAAGTGTTGCTTCTCCCACTGTCTATGACTGAGGAACAATAGATTTCATTCTGTAACCCTAGAAGTCAGATACTCTAATCTCTTTTACTTTTCACAAGAGAAAACGGGCCCAGATAGATTAAGGTACTTATTTAGACCAAAGTCACATAGTAGATAAGTTACATTTTGAGGATTTAGACTTAGATGGATCCAAAGCTAGCACTCTTTCAAAAAACACTCACGATAGCTTAGTTCTTGATAATTATGAGTTTGTGTGATCCTCTGAAATTCATTTAACATAATGCCTCCTCAACACATAATTATTGAGTCCCTAATATATGTAGGGCAATATGCTAGGGAGAGCATTTGTGTAATGCAAGCTCATCAAAGGTTATTTTGTATAAATAGACAATGGATTCATAACAACATATTTTCATACCAAAAATAAATAATTATGTAATACTTATTTTAGTAATCCACAGATTCTCTCCCCTCATTTTTTCCAAAATTTGAGGATGAAAAAGTAATTACTAAGTCCCTACTATGTGCCAAGCAATGTACTAAGTATTTTATAAATATTATACAATCTTCACAACATATCTGAGAGGTAAATGCTTTTATTATCACTGTGTTATTTTGAGGCAGATAGAAGTTAAATGCCTTGCCCTATGTCACAGAATGAATATTTCTGAGACAGGATACAAATCTAGGTCTAAGCCCATTATATGAACTAGCTACCTAAATTTAATGACATTCTGGGTATAATAGAAATAGAAGTGGACATAGTATGAGAAAACTAGGGCTCAGAAAAAATCCATGACTTTGGAAAAGATACTTAATGGGCCTAAGCCTCAGTTTACTCAAATAAAAAACTGAAATAAAATACTTTACTATCCTATTTTACATGGTTATTTAATCAATATTATATATATATATATTTATAATTAATACTCAGTAAAGACCCTTATCTCTTTCAACTTGGGATACTATATCATAATTGTGCCTTGAACTTCTATATATTCTGAATGTTAATATTTCCACCCAAATCTTACTTTGGGCCAAGCAGTTTATTTAAGGACATTACTCATGAGCCATACAAGCCCTTCCTAATCCATGGAAAATTACTGAGTCTCTTGACTCCCCAATTTAGATAATGTTGTATCCTCTATATTGTCTCAGGGCTTCTCTTGGTTGTTTCCTGCTTCTGTCTTCCAATTCTTTAATTTCTTTAATTTGAGTGAGTTTCTACTGCATTACCTGTAGAGTAGAAAAGTCATCCCCTAGGCTTCCAGACACCCACTGACCTCTGATAGAATTCACCAGTTCACCAGTCCCTGTGTGTGTTTCCCCTTGGAGAAATCCTTTATTCTTTGATCCTATATTGGAAAAAAAGGTATGGGGTCCTAAGAAACTACTTTATTTAAGTTCTTTCACTTCTTTGTGCTTAGTTAGATAATTTGATAATTTCTAAGGTCCCTTACAATACCATCATTTGCAGATTTCACTCAGAAATCTGAGAGAATCCTGAAGAAAGGAGAGGAGTGTGTGTGTATGTGTGTGTGTGTGTGTGTGTGTGTGTGTGTGTAAGCATATTTAGGAGATTCTGGAAGAGGAAGAGAGAGTCGAAAAGATCTCTTAAAAAGCCAGAGGTAGAGAGAAACAGTATCAGAAACAAAATCACTGAATATCAGAGCTGAAAAGAACAATTCAATCCAAACCATCATTTTCTGGATTTGTACTGTATGTTATTGAATGAGTGTTTGTTGAATTGAATTGGATTGCATTTTATAGATAGAAATAGAAGGACCAATGAGGTTATATAATATATAAGACTTGACAAAAATCACACAGCAAATCAGTTTCAGAGCATAGAGTAGAATTCAAGCCCCCTAACTCCCAAACCAATTGGGTTTTTCTCAATGTTCATCTTTTTTTTCCACCATAAGAGGAGGGGGGAAAAAGACTGGTTATTGAAGAGGAGGACAGGGATGGGGAGGAGATTGCTTCTAATATGTACATAAAAATGACTCTTTCCCTTGCCCTTGGCAGGTCTCTGGGCAGACCCCATATAATAAGATTACCATGTAATCCTTGTTGCTTGTCCTAGGAACAGACTTATCTGAGGGACAAGAAGGCATTTTACATTTGGATCTACCGTATGTATTATCTCTGTCAGCTGTTCTTTCTAATTTCATTTTGAAAAAGGAGATTTGCAGCTGCCTGGAAGCTTGGCAACAAGGGACCTTCATAGTGGCTGTTAGCCTCTGATACCCCAAGGGTCACAGTGCAAGCATGTTCATGGGGAAGAGTCCCCGGTAGTAAGAATTTGTAGCACTGTTCACGATGGATAGGAACTATGGGCTCTATTTCTTCTGTACCAGCTTAGATAGCAAGAGGCCAATAAAGCCATCATGGCTATTTGTTCCTCTTTGCCTGGACTAAGGTCATATTTAATTCAGGGCCTTGCCTGATGTGGCTCAGTTCCCAAACAGTGAAAAGGAAATGCTGGAGATAGATTATTTATTCCTCTGGCCATTCCTGCTTTTATTCATTTGCTTCTCAAATATTTATTAAGCACACATGTGCAGGGCACAGTGCTTGGCACCATGAGAGTTACACAAATACCCCAAATGAAATCCCCTCCCCTTAAGGAATTTATTGTATAGTTGAAGAGGTCAAATCCGCACAAAGAGGCAGAATTACCAAATCTCAATTACAAGAGATGTCAGAGGTCATCTAGACTAACCTATACATGAACAAGAATCCTTTTTAAACCCAGTAAAGTGGCAACCCAGGCTCAGATTGAAAATTTTTAGTTAAGAGACACCTACGTTCATCTGATGCCACTTTTAAACAGATATAATTTTTGAGAAATAAACTTTCCCCTTAAATCCAGGTCAGATTTACCTCATTTTAACTTTCATCCATTGTGCCTAGTTTTGTCCTAAGAGGTAATGTTGAATAATTCCAATCCCTTTTCCACATTATAAATACTTCAGATATTTGATAATGATGACATCCCCCAAGTATTCCTTCTCATTTCCAAACTGAACCCCTTTAGGCCCCTCAACTGACTTTCAAAAAATAAACTCTAATTTTGTTATTAACTGAGACTCCCATCTCTCAAAACACTATAATTTCTGGGGGCAGCTGGGTAGCTCAGTGTAGTAAGAGCCAGGCCTAGAGATGGGAGGTCCTAGGTTCAAATCTGGCCTCAGACACTTCCCAGCTGTGTGACCCTGGGCAAGTCACTTGACCCCCATTGCCTAGCCCTTACCACTCTTCTGCCTTGGAGCCAATACCCAGTATTGACTCCAAGACGGAAGGTAAGGGTTTAAAAAACAAAACAAAAAAAAAACAACACTATACTTTCTCAATGTCCAAACTAAAATGTGGTACCCAGAATTGAACACAGCATTTCTATGGAAGGTTTTGGTGCATTTATTTGAATTTCCTCCTGTATTTCCTCTGTAGCCTGGGTTTTTCCTCCATAAAAATTTTCCAGGGTCAACCGCCTCTTTTTGTTTTTCTTGGTGGAGGGAGGTTGTTGTTCCTGGGCACAATTTGCCATCACTATGGAGGTTTTTCCTTCCTTTTTTACTCAGAAATCTGAGTGAGATGGGCAGGCTCTCTGAGAATGGAGTTAAGGAGCAAGGATTTTGCCTGAGGCAAGCTCTCAAATCTCCCCAGCTTCTGCTGTTTGCTGCCCTTCTCTGTGCTGTCTTCCTGCGAGCACCCACAGTCTGCGCTCTTCAGCCCGCTGGAGTTTCAGGTGTAGCTGCTCTCAGTAATAGGTCTTTTGTGGTCTTAGTCAACTCCCAAGGACCTAAAGGTGCCCCTTACTCACTCTAGAGGTGCCCCTTACTCACTGATTCTGGTGTGTGCTGGCTCTGACTCTGGCTCGGTAGGTGGGGTGGGGGAGGATAGATCAGCTTGTGGTTTTCGTGGTAGCTTTTTCACCCCCTTATAGTGTGGAAATGCTCAAATCCCATGTACCTTCAATGTTGCGCCCTACTGTAGAGTCCCTTCATTCTTACGAATTTTTTTTTTTGGTCTTTTGAGGTAGTCTATATCAGTGGGTGCTGAGGAGAGGAAGAGTCTTGCATCTAGACTGCTGCCATGTTTACCTGGAAGTCTCCACAGCATTTCTAAAGTGGCTAACCGAGGCAGAATATAGTTTGATTGGCACTTAGCATAGAACCTGGAACATAATAGGTATTTAATAAATATTTCTTGGCTTGACATGATTAGAACTTTCTTCCTTAACAGTACACAAAGATGTGCTAGAAAGAATGCTAGACTTAGCAGTAGAATGACCTACATTTGAAAGCCGTCTTTGATACTAACTGTAGAAGCACAGGTAAGTCACAAATTCTTTATATGTCCTTTCTCTCATCTCTCAAATGGGGATAAAAGGCCAATTTCTTCAGGAAAATTGTGAGAAAAAAATATTTTGTAAATAACTAAGCTCTGAAATACATAATAATGAGACAAAGGGCTATGGGAATTCAAATAAATATGATCAAACAAATGCAATCAAAGAAGACTTATTTATTCTTTATTTAGGCAGTCAGGTGGCTTACTGGCTAGAAAACTGAACTTGAATTTAAAAAGGATTGAGTTCAAATCTTATCTTAGACATTTACTAAAGGTGTTAGCTTGGCCAAATCATTTAGTCTTTCTTGCTTTACATATATATATATATATATACATATATATATATATATATATAACCTATAAAATATTGTAAATAAAGCATCTATTCCTAGGGTCATTGTAAGGATCAAATGAGATAATATCAGCAAAATATTTTGCAAATCCCAAAGCACTACATAAAATTAGCTAGTCTTCTTTTTGAGACTAGAGAATTCCAGGAAATAAAAAGCTCAAGGCCTAAATTTCACAAGATTTAGAACCAGAAAGTTCATGTAAGTAAAACTAGCTAATCTTTTTATTTTGCAAATTAGATTTAGAACCAGAGAAATTAAGAAAATTTCCCAAGGCAAGATAATTTATAGGTTCATAGGTCTAGAATTGTAAAGGACCTTTTAGATCATCTATAGAAAAAAAAGAAAACACCTTATTTTATAGATCCAAGGAGACTAAAGGCTAAAAAGTTGAAGTGATTTGCCCAAGGTCACAAAGATAGCATGCCTCCAAGTGGAATTTGAATACATAGCCTCTGACTCAAGTCAGTGCTTTTTCCCTAGCAAGAAACAGAAAAAATGGAATGTGAATCCCAGCTCCCCTAATTTCCAAACCCAAGACTCTTTTCAAAGTACCATGCTGTCTTTCCTCAGGTAACAAAAGGGATGAGTCCAGGGACCAAGATTGTTGGGGCTTGTTAAATCTTCACAAGGAAAAAAAAAAAGGGACTGCGCAGGAAGCAATAAACAAGATAATAAAACTATTCTTTTCACAAATAGAAAAATCATTTCCATTGGCTTTACACCTCTGCTCTAAATTTTTTAAAATAAGGTATCACGACATGTTAGTCCACATGGGGAGAAACTCAGCAAGCAGAAACATTTTCCAGGGCAGAGAGGAGGAGGGAGAGTTCACACTTCTTGCCTGAGTAAGCACAAGTGGGAAAGTCAACCCATTAGCATTCTGCCCTCACAGGCAATGCAGAGAAAGACCAGAGCCAAATCCTGAAGGATCACAATTTTCCAAGGAGCCCCTGTGCTCATGGTGCTCGGCTCCGGAGAGAGGCTATTAGGATGCCTGGTACTCTCAGTGCTGTCTCCTCCTAGCTTCATCCCGTTGCTTCTCTCACTTTTACTCTTTCCCACTAGCTGGAATCAGCTTTATTTACCAGGTTGATCCCACAGGTATGGATTTCAAAGGACAAAAAATGATTATGTCTCTTGATCTTGAGGTGAAGAAGCTCCCCTGAGGATTTACTTATTCACTACCTCAGGTGGGGGGCTTCTGCTGTCCTTCCCTACTCCCTTCCTGACTTCTCAGTGAGATTTGCAAGTGATAAAATAATAGAATCAGTGTTAGCAAATGGAAAGAATTCCAGGTTTATAAGTTGAGGCCCAGCTCCCAGTTCTGGCTTCCTAATAAACTTACTGCATGATTCCAAGAAAATCCCTTCATTTCTCAAAACATTTCCTCATTTATAAAATGTTAAAACCAATTTAGATGACCTTTAAGATCCCTTCCATTTTCTTACCATATCTGTGATTCCATTGGTTTGGTTAGTTACAGGTATACAGAGATAACTGATGCTTAACACATTTATTTTAATGCCCACTATGTGCCAGGCACTGTGCTAAGTGCTAAGTATTACAAAAAACTTCAGGGCAACTCCAGTTCAGAGCCATACTTATTCTACAATTTATAGCCTTAGAGACTGAACCTGAGTCACTGAGAAATTCAATGTTTTCCTAAAGGATGCACAGCCAGTATGTGTCAGAAGCAGGATTTGAAACCAGATCTTCCTGATTCTAAAAGCAGCCCTTAAATATTATGGAACATCACTTTTCACCCAACCCTCCTTTCCATGACCCCTGACTACAATACACCATCTCATATTTGAAACATATCACATTAATGCATCTGTAGAAGACTGAAGCTAAAAGATGTAGTTGAAATTTTATTTCCTGCCTTTTTCAGATTCTAACCATTTCCCCCCTTCTTATCCCAAAATTTTAACTTCTTTCCTTTCCCCAACATGACAGTATAATCCTTCATAGTAATCAGATTATGGGATAGCATCAGGAAGGACTCTGCCAGATATAAAAATGTAGGATTATAGATGCTAAAGTAAAAACCAAAGTCCTACTGCATCACTGTTTAATTATTGAGTGATAATACTCTCCAAACCAACTCTGAGAGAATGCAGAGTCACTAACAGATACTGAATATGATACCCAAGTCTTGAATTTGTAGCCCAGAAATAGTTCAATATGATACAGCACTTTGTCCTGTTAAATAAGGTCTACTTAGGTAAGAAGAAAGAATTAGAATGTTTTTCCTTCCCAATCAATTACCAGAACAATACTTCTCCACAGTTTGGTACCATCCTACTTTTTAGCCTTATAGAATATGATTTTCCACCACTTTGAATACTGTGCTCCAAAAAGATACACCATTTCTTATTTCTCAGATCTAGCCTATATTTCCCCACATCCATGGTTTTGCTTACAAAGCACCCAAGGTCTGAAATATCTTTTCCCATTTCCCTCTCCCAATCTTAGTCCCAACTCTACTTGCCTATCAAGATCCTACTTGAGTACATCTTCCATGAATCCTTTAAGTTGGAAAAGATATTTCTTTCATCAGAACTCAAATAATATTCTGTACCTCTTTTGAATGTATATGATATATAATATGTAATATTGTAAACACCTATTATGTATCAAGTGCTAGGAGAGGGCTTTGGGGAAGTATTTAGAAAAATAAGATAAGCAGCTCTTCTCATGAAATTTACAATCTATAGGGGCATACAAGTATCTTTATATATGTATGTATGCAGACATGTGTGTATATATGTATATGTGTATATTTATCCCCTAACTACCTTCTTTTAGATTCTGACCATTTCCCCTCTTCTTATCCTGAATTATTAACTTCTTCAATTCCTCCCACATGCCAGTATGAACCTTCGTAGAAATGGAATGAAGGGATGGAATCAGCAAGGATATATATAAATATGTATACTCCATGAGAAGAGTTGCTAGATCTTATTTTTCCATATGCCACCCCAAAGCCATATCACAGTTTTTGGTACCTAAGATGCTTAAAGATTGTTTGTTAAATAAATTAAAAAAATTCTTATGGACCTCATCTACCCTTCAATGATAGGTCACTGAAAGTTACACCCAGATTCAAATCACACTTTGTATTAACATCTATTCAAATCCACAGCTAATGAGCAGCCACTAATATTTTGATTTCACCAGACCAAGTAGGGTTTACATTAATTCAAAGCAAAAGATTTTTAATTAAAACAGATTAGCAAGGAAAATAACTAGGAAAATCCATTCCCTGGACACAGGAATTCACTCTCATACAAATTCCCTTATCCCTAGCAAGAGAAATAACTTAAATAAACTGGACAAATCATGTTCATAGGGCTTTATCCTAGAAAAATCCTTTACCTCTATGGCTGCCGTGTGTTTCTTCCAATAAAAAAAAAAAAGCATTAATGCTCTCAGCTAGTTTGGCAATATTATTTCCTGGAGTTCTTTCACTGATGAGCTGCGAATTCTTGTAGGTAGTACCTGCTGGGCTATCTATTCCACTATCCTGCTTAGTTCCTTGCTGAATCAGAGGTGTTAAGCAGTTTCTTCTCTGCATGGAAATGGTCAAAGATTTTTTGCAAGATAGCCCAAAGGTCCAGGCTATTTTCAGCTCTTCGGTGAGTCAAACCCATGTGGTATCACAACTGGACCCAATAAGCCAATAAAATTCTTTAGGTCAAATCTGTCTTTTAAACATCTCTGTTTTCTGCCTCATTGACCATTCCAGCAACCTAGTCTCAGGTTTGGGTTGGTTTAGAATTATTTTTAATCTTCTATCATGACTTTAGCAGCTACATTGATCATCAAGATTGAACAAAACCTTTACTTTAGCAAGATAGGAAGGGCAAGATGAACTCAAATTCCCAAGTACCCTGTATTTTGAATGACTACTCCCACTCGAAATGTCATATGCATTTTGAGTGGGAACTGAAGAAGAAAACTGAAAAGAAAGAGAAGGAGGAAAAAGCTCCCCACCAACTAGATAATACCTGGTGGGAGATGTTTGGGCATGCTTTGGAGAGGAGGGGAGATGGGAAAGAAAGCATCTAAGGAAAATAAGAGAAGAAAAGGGTTAAACATTTCAACTGTTCATATGACATATGAACAAAGTGTCATGAGGGTGCCAAAAGGCTAAATTCTTCACTAGTCTAGGCTAAAATCCATTCACCTCATGTTTAGGAAGGTCTCCAATCCACAAAGTAAGGAGAAATTTCCTGAAGATTCTTTCAGTGAATAGTGACTATGGCATATGTGTGTGCACCTCGGCCTGAGTCCCTTTTTGCATTTTTCAAAGATTCAAAACCATAAATTATGTAAAGCCAGGAAGCTAAGAGGCAAGACCTTTGCTGGGGTTCATTTCAAGTCTGAAGTTCAAACTGCCTTTAATGACATAATTGCAAAAGGCAAAAATCTATTTGAATGAAAAACTCCCTTTGAACAAGGAATGAATTCTCAGACAGCAGCTCAGTGTTCCTTCTTGTTGTGGGGAATAGAAGGGAGTGGAAGGAAGGTGGGCTAGGACACTTTGGCTGAAAAAAAATCTTTAATAAGTAATATTCATTATAAAGTCTATTTTAGAGCTCACTGAAAGAAGCTACTTAAATTTGACTTTAATACAGTGTCGAAATTGTGCTCAAGATTTTCCACAAGCAAGACAATGATATTCATGTACAGATTTATAAGAAGTGTGGTTTCACCCCTTTTGTGATTTCCAGAGCACGGAGAGTGAATGGCTAGAGCTGCCCTCAGTGGATTGAAGTCTTCACACCCAGATTAACTCCCTGAGGGTGGTAGGGGAGAGGATTTAAAAATGTGAAAACTGGGTCACTGTTAGTGATCTTTGAAATATTATGGAGAATAGGAAAGGTGCTAGAGAATTGGAGATAAATAGACTGCCTCAATTTTTAAGAAAAGACAGAGAATGGACTCTGTAAACTATATAGCAACGAAGTTAAGTTCAATGTTGTAGAAAAATTTAGATGATATCATTAAAGGCATGATTAATGAATGTGTAAAAATGAAAATGGTGATCATGAAGCAAATGGCTTAATCACAGACATTGAAACGGTGCAATGAGTAGAGTGCTGGGTGTGGAGTCAGAAAGACCTGCATTCAGATCTGCTCTCAGATATGTAACTCAGTCACCATGGGACCCTAAGCAAGTCACAACCTTCATTTATCTTTGTTTTCTTAACTATAAAATGGGTATAAAAATAATAATTATAGCATAGGACTATCATGAAGATCAAATGAGATAATATTTATAAAGTGCAAAATATAATGGCTGGTTCATGGTAAGATTTATTAAATGGATAAGATTAATGAATAGATTTCCTTCCTTCATCAAAAGAAGGATATGACATGCTTATTTCATTCCTTTTCTGATCAGTTTACCAGACTAGCTGAACTGGGAATTACAGTACACATGATTTTCTTATAGTTCAACAAGAGCATTTGACACTGCCTCATATAATATTCTTGAGGGAAAGAGAGAGAAAAATGCCCTAGTTAAGGACAGGATACTTATGATTTCATCAATGTAGAGAATTCCAAAATGGACTCCCTCTATGAAAATGCAAATGACACCTTTTTTGTAACTTATAATATTTTTAAAAATTGTCTAGGGAAATAAGTGATTAAGTGACTTCCAGGGATCCACTTACTCAGAATGGCAGAGGAGGACTAGTGGCTCAATTCTTCATAGGTGTTAGGTCAGCTTTCTATCCACTAAATTTTGTTGTCTTTCTGGAAACATATTGATGGTAAATTCCTAACTTAGTTGAATGGAGAGATTCAAGTAGGAAACATTGATGGTTTGATATTAATGGTAAAGATTTCAAGTAGAATGCATCCAACATATGTGCCAAATTCCCTAATTTTTTTTCAGTGATTTGGGTAAATACATAAATAACACATTTTTCAAATTTATACATGATATAAAACTAAAAGAATTAAATAACAATGTAGATGAAAGTTTGTTTCTAAAATACATATTAGACCATCTAGAACCTTTGGTCAGGTCAAAAAGATGAAATTGAAAAGGGATAAATATAAAGATTTACAAAGACACATGTAAAACCCAGTAGAATTGTGCATTGAATATGGGAGGAGGTTGGTGGGAGGGGAGGGAAAGAACATTATTTTTGTGATCCTGTTAAAATATTCTAAATTAATCAATTAAAGAAAATATAAATAAAGAAAAAATAAATGAAGTATTTAATACAAAAATAAATAAGTATAATGGCTTATATTTTGAATTAAAAAAATCAAGTTCATAATTGCAAAAGGGGAAGGTTGATCTGAATAGCCATTCATCTAAAAAAAGAGCTAGAGGTAAAGGAGGATTAATAAATTGTTGATTTGATGTGACTAAATAGTATGCTATGACAGTCAAAAAACTTATTTAGCCTTAGAATACATCATCATGAGAGGCATGGTATCTAATAATAGAGAAATGATAACCCCACTGAACTCTGTTAGCCATCCTCTGGAGTTTTTTGTTTGGGTCTGGGGCATTGAATTCTAGGGAGGAGACACTGATAACCTGGGAAGGACCAAGAAAACAACCAGTGAATTGGAGGGCTTGGAGATCACATGTGCTTTAATTGAAGGAAATAGAGGCGCTAGAGAAGACATAGTGGAAGAGGGAGGATAATAGTTGTATCCACACAGTTGAAGCTTCATCAAATGGAAGAGAATTGGGTTTGTTCTTCTTGTCTTCAGAAGATGTAACTAAGAGCAAAGTGTAAAAATTGCAGAGGAAAATCAACCTCTCATTTAATGGAATAAAAATCTGAACAATTAAAATTATCAAGAAGTGAGAATGGGATACTTCACCTGAGTGATGTGGGATAAGGAACAGTAGATAAAAGAAAGTTTTCTGTGAATGACCTAATTTTTTTCACCTAAATATGATTAAAGGAACACTTGTGGTAGATGGCAATATCAAGAATATGGCCGTTCCTGTGTGCACCTATGATGGGGTGAAGTAAAATTAGAAGATATCACTAAAGAAACAGATTGGTTGAAAAGATAAAAACACTTCTGGTCATTTCCAAATCAGAATTACAATAACTAGGACACTCCTGTCCTAGCCAATCTCATGATTGTCTAGAGCAATGATGCCAAGCTCAAATAGAAACAGGACCTTTAGTCCATACATAAGAATCCCTGTGGGCTACATATTGACTTAGTTTTAAAATATAATGCTATCTATGTTTTATCCCAGTTGTTTATTCAATATTTACCAATTACATTTTAATTTGATTTGGATTGAGCCCTTTGTTGTGAGTTGCATATGACCTGGGCTGTGTGTTTAAAACATCTGGTTCAGAACATTGCCTTAGGGAAATGGAAGCACATTGAATCTCTCTCCTCTTCTCTCCAATGACCAGAAGGAAAACCTTATTAACCTCTAAAGGGTATGAGATTTGAACTTTGAAGACGTAGTGACTAATGACAGCATTGAATGGCAAACCTGACAGACAACTGAGGAAAGGCAACTTCATGACTCTTTAAGAGCACCAACTCAAAGAACCCAGAAGAAATCTGGACTTCCAGTTACTAACTTTTATGTTATGCTTTTGTCACTTATGCTCTCTAGCTTGAGTACATTTTCTTCATGGATCCTGTGTTAGATTCTAAGAGTGTGAAACCTAGAGTTTAGAGAGTTGTTCTTTATGCCAACTTTTCTTTCCTTACTCCCTTAGTAAAAAATATTCCTTTTTAAAAGCTGATTAATTATGGCTATTTAATTTATAATCAATCATGGGCATACTGTTAGAAATAGCAACTGCTAGAAATCTCATCTACTTAGAATTTTCTCTAGAATTCAAGGGAAGAAGTGGTCAGTCATTCTCTGGTAACTCAACATTTCAGTGAAAGGGAGTTGGGGAAGTAGAAGTGTCACACTCAAATAGAAATGCTGCTGCATATTGATTTAGAAAACTACAAATTAAAAGTTATCTCTATCTTATTATATTTTATATATTTTGTTAAATATTTCCCTGTTATATTTTAATCTGATATTGTCCCTCTTGGGAGCTCAAGGGCCAAAGTAGCCTTGGTTTATGAATTTGATATCTCTGCTCTACAGTTTTAGAAGGAGAAAAAATACCCAGTAATTAATATAATCAAAAAGGACTATAAAGATAAAGTAGCACCTCATGTGATACTTAACAGAAAGTAAGGATTCTGAGATTATGAAGGACTTTATTCTCAGCAAGAGTGACAAATTATACAAATTTATAGCCCCAAGACGGCTTGTCAATTTGGGGTAACACGTAGTAGTCATTTCACTGATGTTTAGTGTTCATAAAGCAGACAAATAAGTCAATTGCAAAGGTCAATTGGAATTAGATTAAGCAGGATCATGAAATCCAGGTTGTAGACTTTTTCCCCCCTACAGGCAATAGGGAACCAGAGAACATCCTTTACTAACAGAATAATTTAGCTCAATTTGTGTGCCTCAAGAAGTTTCTTTTGGCCACTGTGTAAAACAGAAGTGTTGAATTCACAGTCAGCAAAAAGCCCTGAAAATGTTCAGAATAAGACCTGAAACAAATTAATGTAATTGGAAAATGTTTCAAAAAATAAAAACATACGATAGAGATAATTTTAATTCATGATTTTCCAAGTCAATAAGGGTCCAACAATAATTTGTTTCTAATTGAGGTGGTCATAACTGTTGTAAAGCAGGAATTAAAGATGATAGAGGGGATATAGATATGTGACTCAGTGGACTGAGAGCCAGGCCTAAAGATGGGAGGTCCTGGGTTCAAATATGGCCTCAGACACTTTCTAGCTATATGAACTATGTCATGTCATTTAATATTCATTGCCTAGCCCTTACTGCTCTTCTGTCTTGGAACCAATTCACAGTATTGAATCTAAAACAGAAGATAAGAGTTTGAAAAAAAATGAAAGAGAACGGTGAAAGAAAGATCAACCATTAGAGTAGCCATTTTGAGTCAAGGTTTCCAAATCTATGAAATGGGCTAATAATTGCTTTATCTACCTCACAACATTATATAAGGATTAAAGGAGATGAAATACAAAGTATATTCTAATTCTCATTATATCTTGACAGGATTTCTAGAGATTAGGAGATACAGAGTTAATTAAGTTACATAATGAATCATTGTTGGAGCCAGGAGTAGAGTTCAGTTCTCTTGACTCTTAGACTGAGGCTCATTTTTTATTTTTTCAACACTATCCCATTCTGCTGCCTTGATGAAACTTGATTTTCAAGGATTTCTGAATCATTTACCTGTTTTCCAAGAATTCTACAATCACTGTTTCAGAGCTAGAGAATATCTAGCTCTGAAAGCAAGGAATTTCTTTGGGCACTAAATTCCTTTGTCTCTCTTTTTTTGGGGGGGAGGTGGCAGAATTTTAATATAGACAAAAGAGCATCCTCAGCTATAGAAGAATAAAAGTTTCCTGCCCCACTTCCTGCCCCACAATTATTTATTTTCCCTCTGTATAATTCCATTCTAGCAATTCTCCACTAAGAACATTAAAGATAGGAAAAATCAAGCCATTGAGTGTTTTAAATGTTTTATCAGAAACCTGTTGGTAGAAAAGTCTAGAAGAGAAAACGTATAATCTACTTCAATGCTAGCTAACTCACTCAGGCCCTCTGAGTCAAAGGCTCAATCCTAATGAGCTCTTTTTTTAAACCTGAGTCAAGAAAGAGCCATAATTAGGGCAGGGAGACTGGGGCTGAGCCCCAGGGTGCCGAACTTTAGAGGGCACTGACAGGACATGTAGTCCTGGAGGAGCTATAGAAATAGCTGATATTAACACCTAGTTAGCAAGAGTAATTAGTTAAAATAGGAATCTCAAGGAGCTATTTAGTCTTCCTCTTCCTCTTCTCCTCCCACTCCAGTCCACAGAGGTATTTTTTCTCACTCTGTTGATGTACCCTATGGACTACCCATGCACTTGTGCTGCTGGCCCTAGGTACAAATACTAGTTATGGTTCTTTTTCAAGGAGTAAACACCTTTTCAACTCTGTGACCAGGTCAATCAACCAATAAGCATCTATTAAGTACCCATAGTGTACAGGTCACCCAAAACATTCTTTTCCTGAAGAGCAAAGTGATGGTCCCATTTTGAATTTGAAATTTGAAATGAATTTGAAAACTCTAAAGTGAAGATGCTTCAGATGAATATCTCATCTCTCAACTCTTAAAGACTTTATAAGAGATTAGTAGAGTCAAATATTCCAGGGAAGAAAGGGATAATATGAAAAACTTTTTTTTTAATATATTTTATTTGATCATTTCCAAGCATTATTCGTTTAAGATCAATTTCTTTTCCTCCCCCCCACCCCCCATAGCCGACGCGTAAGTCCACTGGGCATTAGATGTTTTCTTGATTTGAACCCATTGCTTTGTTGATAGTATTTGCACTAGAGTGTTCATTTAGAGTCTGTCCTCTGTCATGTCCCCTCAACCTCTGTATTCAGGCAGTTGCTTTTCCTCGGTGTTTCCACTCCCATAGTTTATCCTTTGCTTATGAATGGTGTTTTTTTCTCCTGGATCCCTGCAAGTTGTTCAGGGACATTACACCGCCACTAATGGAGAAGTCCATTACGTTCGATTATACCACAGTGTATTAGTCTCTGTGTACAATGTTCTCCTGGTTCTGCTCCTCTCGCTCTGCATCACCTCCTGGAGGTTGTTCCAGTCTCCATGGAACTTCTCCACTTTATTATTCCTTTTAGCACAATAGTACTCCATCACCAACATATACCACAGTTTGTTCAGCCATTCCCCAATTGATGGGCATCCCCTCGTTTTCCAGTTTTGGGCCACCACAAAGAGCGCAGCTATGAATATTTTTGTACAAGTCTTTTTGTCCATTATCTCTTTGGGGTACAGACCCAGCAGTGCTATGGCTGGGTCAAAGGGTAGATATTCTTTTGTCGCCCTTTGGGCATAGTTCCAAATTGCCCTCCAGAATGGTTGGATCAATTCACAACTCCACCAGCAATGAATTAATGTCCCTACTTTGCCACATCCCCTCCAGCATTCATTACTTTCCTTTGCTGTAATGTTAGCCAATCTGCTAGGTGTGAGGTGATACCTCAGAGTTGTTTTGATTTGCATCTCTCTGATTATAAGAGATGTAGAGCACTTCTTCATGTGCTTGTTAATAGTTTTGATTTCTTTATCTGAGAACTGCCTATCCATGTCCCTTGCCCATTTATCAATTGGAGAATGGCTTGATTTTTTGTACAATTGATTTAGCTCATTATAAATATGAGTAATTAAACCTTTGTCAGAGGTTTCTATGAAGATTTTTTCCCAATTTGTTGTTTCCCTTCTGATTTTAGTTATATTGGTTTTGTTTGTACAAAAGCTTTTTAGTTTGATGTAGTCAAAATTATTTATTTTACATTTTGTGATTCTTTCTATATCTTGCTTGGTTTTAAAGCCTTTCCCCTCCCAAAGGTCTGACATGTATACTATTCTGTGTTTACCCAATTTACTTATGGTTTCCTTCTTTATGTTTAAGTCACTCACCCATTTTGAATTTATCTTGGTGTAGGGTGTGAGGTGTTGATCTATTTCTAGTCTCTCCCACACTGTCTTCCAATTTTCCCAGCAGTTTTTATCGAATAGTGGATTTTTGTCCCAAAAGCTGGGATCTTTGGGTTTATCGTATACTGTCTTGCTGAGGTCGCTTTCCCCCAGTCTATTCCACTGATCTTCCTTTCTGTTTCTTAGCCAGTACCAAATTGTTTTGATGACTGCTGCTTTGTAATATAGTTTAAGGTCAGGGACTGCAAGGCCCCCATCGTATGTGTTTTTTTTCATTATTTCCCTGGATATCCTTGATCTTTTGTTCTTCCAAATGAACTTTGTTATGGTTTTTTCTAAATCAGTGAAGAAGTATTTTGGTAGTTCAATGGGTATGGCACTAAATAGATAAATAAGTTTGGGTAGGATGGTCATTTTTATTATATTGGCTCGTCCTATCCATGAGCAGTTAATGTTTTTCCATTTGTTCAGGTCTAGTTTTAGTTGTGTGGCGAGTGTTTTGTAGTTGTGTTCATATAGTTCCTGTGTTTGTCTTGGGAGATAGATTCCTAGGTATTTTATTTTGTCTAAGGTGATTTTGAATGGGATTTCTCTTTCTAGTTCTTGCTGCTGAGCTGTGTTGGAGATATATAGAAAAGCTGATGATTTATGTGGGTTTATTTTGTATCCTGCAACTTTGCTAAAGTTGTTGATTATTTCAATTAGCTTTTTGGTTGAATCTCTAGGATTCTTTAAGTAGACCATCATGTCATCCGCAAAGAGTGATAACTTGGTCTCCTCCTTGCCTATTTTGATGCCTTCAATTTCTTTTTCTTCTCTAATTGCTACTGCTAGTGTTTCTAGTACAATGTCAAATAGTTGAAAAACTTTTAAAGCCATGATTTTTCTCATCACCACCTAAAATCCGAAGATCATTCCAGAGCAAGTCATTTTCTGTGTTCATTCCATATTTAGATATCAAACTACAAAAAGTAAACTCTGCGTGAGACTGATGATATGTCATTATGCCTTTTCCAGGAGGGGCAAACATGATTGAGAAAATTCAGAGGGATACATGAGACAGATACCAAGCCATATTAAGTATGCTTTCAAAGTAATCTTGGCATGAGAACCCTCAAGCACTCTCTCTACCCTTGTATGTGAGACTGGAGAAGGTCTGAAGTACAGGTGGTAGAATTTCCAGAAAGCTGCTCAGCTCTTCTGGATGGGGAGCAAAATATCCAGCTGTTATAACTTGATTTAGGTCACAGAACAAATTAAGTTGCAGAGATATGGATAAAAAACCCAGGTATCCCAAAGCCGCCTATCTATTCTTGCAGTCAAATAACTACTTTGGCCAGGTAGAAGTAAGAGGACATGTCTTCCCTGAGAAATGAAATGAAGATGTGATTGGAAATGCCATGCCTTCAGGGTATGAGCATTATTCCAATAATCAATCATTCCAATTGAATTGTTTATTTGTACATCTGATCGTCTTTGCACTATTTAGGAGCTATTTAATGGCACACAGTCTGACAGTGTGTGCCTTACACATGCCAAATAGACTTAGAATTACTCTGAAACATCTTTTGTAATTGTTCAGACATGCACACTGATTGCTATTTCCTATTTGGAGGTTCTTTAAAGCACATGAAGTCCTTAATACAATTCCCTATTCCCCATGTTCTCTCCTCTCCACCCCCCACCCCTGACACAAACCCACAGAGCAAACACTCCAGTACAAAGGAATAATTCAGAGATCTGCAAAAGACATCTCTCCTGAGCCAGACCTGGCAGTGCCAAGAGAAACTGCTCCCAGAATGTCCAGTCCTAATACCCAAGAAAGTAAAGGGATGTAGTCTGCTCAGGGGTAGACTGGAAGAAGCTACCCGCTCCCCTCTGGGTGAGCAAAATACCTGACTTTTCAGACAGCAAGTCTCTGAGCCTTCCTGTTTTAGAAAACTAGGCAGTTTCTGCAGGGAGAACGTGCTTTGAGTGCCTGACACACATCCCTGGTGATTGAACGAACTTGGCTCTTAGTTGACTGGAGGGGGTGGGGAAGACTGGGTTTTCAGCTCTTTTCTTTTTCACTGATGCTCCTATTGAATAGATTATATCTTGCCAAGGCATCACCTCTGAGCGGAGTGGTTTATGTCTGAGGCAGGGAGGCAGAGCATAGCGGATTGTGCCGACTCAGAGTTCCCATTCCTTGTTTTTGCATTGCTCTGGTGTCTTGAGAGTCTGTCTTTATTACACTGCTGGGTTTCGTTGGATATTAAGTATAAGAAATTAAAAAGTAACAGTATTAATATCCTGCTAGCTGATGGCATTTTGAGCTGATGGCTCAAGGAAGAAAGAAAAAAAAAGAAAACTAACAGTAACAAACCTTGACATTCTATAGTTCCTCCTCTCTTTACTTCCCCATTCCCCCACCTCTACCACCACCACCACCACCACCTTTCTCTCTGAAGTTTATTTTTTCTGGCTTCTTTTCTCTCCCTAACATTTTGGGTTTTTTCCCCTCCTTCCTAGGGGCTATTTGTGTTACAAATAGGATCTCTGGGTCTAAGGGAGAGCAGATATGAAGTGCACCTCAGTGGTGACAGAACCCTAGCCTGGTCTTGGCCACACTTATCTTCCTTTCACCCAGAAGGTTCCGTCCAGCCAGCCAACAAGACCTATATTCTCAGGTTCCCCATGTTATTTATGCTTGGCAAAGGGAGACATCCTGTTTCAAAGCAAAGGAAGCTTAGAGAGGCTCTAGGGTATCAAATAGCTTTTGCAGAATGACATTTCAATGAGAAAATTAATCTAAAATTTCTCAATTCTGTTTTCTATGGTCTTCCAAGGAAAGGAAAAGGGTAAGAGAGTGATGATCATTTTGGAGAGCAGTAAAGCTTTACACCTTTGTCAACATTAATATTTGGTTGAACTGGTTATATCCCCTTGATTGCAAATGTGCCCCATTAAAGATAATGAAATAAATGAAATTTAGTTTTTCTGTTCTTTCCTTCAGCACCCTTTTTTTTCCCATCACCTGCCAATTTATCTTTTTCTTTCTTGGTCCGACTTCCTAATCTTAGTTTCCTAACTCTGAATACTTCCCAATCTACCCGATAAAATCTCCCCAACAAAATTTCCCAGGCTTGTAGTCTATTGAAGTATAGGCTACTGTAATGGAAAAGATATTAGACATGAATTCCAAGATTTTCCCATTCTCTTACTCAGTAACTGTATGGCCATGGGAAAGTGGTACAGTATCTCACCATAATGGGAAAATGTGTATTATGGGAGAATATGATATGTATATGACCTTTCTCATAGGAATGATTTTATTTGTTTCTTTATTGAGTTTGGGAGTAGGTTGGACAAGTTTTTTTGCTATAGGGAATGCTTGATAAGGAAACCACCATTGCCTATTCAGGTTGACACCTTATAGTCTTGGAGGATTTCCAAAGGGCACAGCAACAATAAACAACCTCACTAGGTCAAAAAATCAGTTGTGTCAGTGAAAGGACTTGAACTCACATCTTCCTAACACTAAGCATGGCTTTTTATCTGCTACATCATAATGTCTCTCTCACAAAATAATAAAGCTAAAATGTAAGAACATACAAAATGGTTTTCTAATCTTAAATCACCATCTAAATATCAACTATTATTATTGGCTCTCCCCTTAAGATTGAAGTCATCGACTAATTGATATAGACTGACATGTATAAAAATCTCTGCTTTTGCTGTTGAACCCATTGGTTAGCAACAAAACCATGTGGCATAGGGATTAACTTGTTTTGCTTGGCCTTGGAAGATAAAACTAAGAGAAACAGATGGGAGTTTCAGGGAAATAGATTTTAGTTCAGTATGAGGGGAAATTAACTAGCAATCAGAGTTCCTCAGGGTAGAAGGACTAGGTCAGGAAGATGTGGGTCCTTTAACACTGAAGGTTTTTAGAAAGTGACTGG
Source organism: Monodelphis domestica (assembly GCF_027887165.1). Classification (NCBI taxonomy): domain Eukaryota; kingdom Metazoa; phylum Chordata; class Mammalia; order Didelphimorphia; family Didelphidae; genus Monodelphis; species Monodelphis domestica. The sequence goes on along the minus strand of NC_077227.1, from coordinate 129,091,992 downwards.
GTACCCCCTGGTTGAGGATACCACAGAGGGGAGTTCTGTACTGGAGCAAGTTGGACTGAACGGCATCAGGGTTCCCTTCTAAATCTGAGATTTTGTGATTCTAGGAATGATCTTTTTAGAAGACTGATGTGAGACAGTTTCTCCTCCTGATTGGGTAAAAGGAGACAGGGGAACTCATGTTCTTAGCAGCAAAATTCCAAGTTTCACAAATTGGCAGTGATGTATACACTTGGTTTTGAAAATTAGATCAATATACTGTGAATAGCTGGTGGAAGAAAGAATTAGTTCCATCATAGTGCCTTAGCACAATGTTTGTTACTGCTTACTAAATGGTTGCTGAATCAAATAACGGACTCTACATATTCGTATTGTACAACAGACATCTTAGTGCTGGCACTGGCAAGAGCAACACAGCTGGATTCTGGAGACTGGGGTTCAAATTTTGAATCTGAAATTTATCTGTGATTATGTAATCGTGGGAAAGCTACTTTTACCATTTTCTCTGAGAAATGTAGGAAAGGTTAATCATATTTAGAATACCTAATATCCAAAAAAGCATACAAAACAGAAAAAGACTTTGTGAATTTTAAACCACTTTGACAATGTTAGTTATTAGTAATTTGGGTGATTCTAAGTCATGGAACTTTCAAGTCAGAAAGAAAGGAGGGAATATAGTGGTCATCTGTGGTGGGGCATATTTGGAGGTAAGCAAACATACCTTGAAGAACCTCTCAAATCACAGACTAATCCCTTAAATTTTATTCTCAGGAAGAGGAAGGACTTTTGGGAGGGATTCGGGGGGCAAGATAAAGAGGGACTTTTAGGGAGCCAACCAATTCATCAAGGACAAAGAGCCTATTTTATTTTGTCTCAATCACAGAGAGAGGGAAACACAGCCAAGAGACTTCTTTAACCCTAGAAGTAGAACTTTTTGTTATTATAATAATTTCTGCAGTTCCCCAGGAGGTGTCAGCTTCTCTTTAAGATGTTTCAACATGTAAAAGTCTAAATCTCAGACCCAAATCCCCCACCCCATCCAAAGATCTAATCCTTTTTACCCTGACCCCCCTTCCTTCTCTCTTTCTATTCTGTCCTCCTCCTGTCCTGTTTATTTTTAGTGGCAATAAATCCATCTCCTAATCTTGATGGTTGATCTTTTTTAGTAAATTTAATTAACTACATTTTTAACTCCACTCTCCTCGGCCTTGGCAGGAGTTAGCCATTTGTCTCACAGATGACAGGCTTGATGGGAAGGGGAAGAGAAGAAGAGAAAAATAAACACAAGGGCCCTTGGCTTCTCCCATTTGAATGAGGCAGTCTAATGGTATTAGTTGTGCTGGAAGCTGTGGCTAAGAAGGACTATCTCTAGGGACTGAGAGGTCCCATACCTGAAATCTGGCCAAGAGATAAATGGAACACTGTTCCAGAGAGATAAGAATGTTTGTGTATCTTTGTGTGTGTGTGTGTGTCCATGGGTATGTGTGTGTACGTGCAAATGTGTGTCCTTGGCTTTGGGATTCCCACTCAGCTTGTAGTCATCAGCGATCTTTGTGGCCTCCCACTGGGGTGATAAATGGCATAGGGGCAACCTGGTCTGTTTTCTGGCATGTCTCTCCCCCCTTCTTTGTTTTTATTAAACAGTGATTATTAATATTAGAAATGGAACACTGCCACGAGAAGCCATTCACAGTTAATAAGGCTGTCGCTGCTGCCTGGGGAGATAATAGAAGACTGGGGAAGCCATGCGAGAACCACTTAATAGCAATGTTAACGAAGTGGGTCAGGAGTTAAAGATGAAGTCTGATGCTGTGGCAAAACTGGTTGGTTGGACTCCATGGATGTGGAGGAGCACTTCCTCCTTCTCTTCCGGCCTAGCACCTCTCAGTGGAGAATGGGCCATTCCTGAGTGTGCACAGCTGCCCCGGTCATTGGCCAACTGTACGCAAATAGCATGGGGAATAGCCCTCCCATTCTGCAGCTGCAAAAACACTGACTGGGACGCCAGGCAGTCTGACCCATTCTGGCCAGGAAAGGGAGGGTGCATCAGGGGCCCCTAGGCCAGTTCATTCCCCACAAATTCAAAAATCAATGTTGTATATCCACCCAGGATTGTGTCTAGCCTTTGGGACAAAACCAGGAAGAAAATGAAATCATACAGGAGGAACCAGGTTAGGACATTACTGGTGATCTGGTGTGAATGATAGAAAAGAATCGATTGATTAAATTCTTCATGTAAAGTTGTTTCAGGTAGAAATGCAGAATAGTAGAAAGCCAAAATAAAGAATTGAATGCATTAGGGAAGAATTTTCAGTTTTGGTATGTGTCCAAAACAGCAGGTTCTAAACCAAAGAGAAAATGGACAATATAAGTTATGGTATGGAGAGGTACAGGAGAAAGTAAAATCTTCTTTGGTATTCTAGACCCTAAGTTCAAATCCTTTCTCTGTCACGCAGTAACAGAGTGGCATCAGGCCAGCAGTCTAGATCTTAATTCCCTAATCAGTAAAATGAAGGAATAGATAAGGCCATTTCCAAATCTATGATTTGATAAGGATAGGAGATTGATGTTCACGATCCAGCTGCCTATGAGTCCTTGCCATTTTAGATTCATTTGACTGACTGATAGAGCATAGATTTAGAACTGAAAGTCTAGGTCATCTAGTCCAATACATACATTGTTCATGATCTAGAAGAAGAGAGGTTAAGAGAGTTGTCCAGGATAATATGTATAGCATTTAGCTGAGCCAGAATTAAAATTCAATTCCTCTGGCTCATAACTGTGTCCCCACAATGCTCTGATTCTCCCGTTTCTCAGATTTTTCTGCTAGAAGAGTATCACAAAGGGACTGTTTAATTAGGGTATAGCAGAAATGCACTGAAACAACCATCACTGAAAAAGAGTTAAAACCCCCAGTGAGAAAGGAAGGAACAGGGAAGATGTTTCTAAGCCTTGTTGATATCTTAGGAGAAATGTTGAATAAGAGGGATTAGAGAACATGTTTACTTTTTCAAAAATGGCATGAGACAACTCAGAAAGACTCATTTGGAAAAAGCAAGCATGTATGCAGTGCTTATGTGTCTGGGGAGGGTGGGGGGAGGAAGAAAGGAGATGATAAACCACTCCCCCACATCCCTAAGCATTATCCCCACCAAACCAAACTCACAGCCCATAACCTTTTCACTGTATCTATTGGGAGTTCTACTTAGCTGCAGAGATATGAAGGGCGTGAAGGAAAAATGGAAATCAGATCTGAGGTATGTGAATGAAATAATAATCATTATTGCAACAATAGTTTTAGCTAAGCTCTAGGGGAGCTGATAGTGTTGGATTCATTCTGTAGTTAAGTCTGATACTTTTAAGCGAAAGATGGGAGAAATCACCAATTCCTTGCTTTTCTTGCTTTCCCATACAATAGGTTTGGATTCGGGTAAGACATTTTCATGTTAGCCTACCCTGAATTTCATTCATCATTTAATTTATTCATTTAACATTTACTAAGTATCTGCTCCGTTAAAGTTGCTAAAGAAGAATAAAGGTCTCTGTGGCAAAGCCCTTAAATGTTAACCAAGGCATCTACTTAGAGCATCCCTGTGAAGTAACACAAGTATTGTTATACCCATTTTTACAAAAGATAAAACTTTGGGGGCCATCTATGTGTTTCAGTGGATTAAGAGGCGGACTAGAGATAGGAAGTTCTGAGTTCAAATATGCCTTCAGACACTTAGTTCTGTGATCCAGGACAAGTCACTTAACCTCCATTGCCTAGTTCTTACTGCTTTTCTGCCATGGAATCAATATACAGTATTAATTATAAGAGATAAGGTAAGGATTTCTTAAACAGAGAGAGAGAGAGAGAGAGAGAGAGAGAGAGAGAGAGAGAGAGAGAGAGAGAGAGAGAGAGAGAAGAGAGAGAGAGAGAGAGAGAGAGAGAGAGAGAGAGAGAGAGAGAGAGAGAGAGAGAGAGAGAGAGAGAGAGAGAACTGAGGGTCAGAGAAATCAAAAGATGTGCTTCTCAGAGCAAGAATTTCAACTTTCAACTCCAAAATAAGCATTCTTTCAATTTCACCATATTGTCTACTTAAAACTAGGAGTTTGTGGATTCCGTGTTTATAGATCCAATTTGGTGTCTCCCATCCTTATGTAGGTCTTTCAAGGGTAATTTTATCAGTAGCAATAATCTTTCCACCAAGGCATATAACAATTTAGAATAGTTTCTATGACCAAACAAAACCAATGTAACTAAAATCAGAAGGAAAGCGACAAATTGGGAAACAATCTTCATAAAAACCTCTGACAAAGGTTTAATTACTCAAATTTACAGAGAGCTAAAGCAATTGTACAAAAAATCAAGCCATTCTCCAATTGATAAATGGGCAAGGGACATGAGCAGGCAGTTCTCAGCCAAAGAAATCAAAACTATTAATAAGCACATGAAAAAGTGCTCTACATCCCTTATAATCAGAGAGATGCAAATCAAAACAACTCTGAGGTATCCCCTCACACCTAGCAGATTGGTTAACATGACAGCTATGGAAAGTAATGAATGCTGGAGGGGATGTGGCAAAGTAGGGACATTAATTCATTGCTGGTAGAGTTGTGAATTGATCCAACCATCCTGGAGGGCAATTTGGAACTATGCCCAAAGGGCGATAAAAGACTGTCTGCACTTTGATCCAGCCATAGCACTGCTGGGTTTGTACCCCAAAGAGATAATAAGGAAAAAAAAAAAACTTGTACAAGAATATTCATAGCTGTGCTCTTTGTGGTGGCCAAAAATTGGAAAATGAGGGGATGCCCTTCAATTGGGGAATGGCTGAACAAATTGTGGTATATGTTGGTGATGGAATACTATTGTGCTAAAAGGAATAATAAAGTGGAGGAATTCCATGGAGTCTGGAACAACCTCCAGGAAAGTGATGCAGAGCGAAAGGAGCAGAACCAGGAAATCATTATATACAGAGACTGATACACTGTGGTACAATCAAACATAATGGACTTCTCCATTAGTGGCAGTGCAATGTCCCTGAACAATCTGCAGAGATCTAAAAAACACTATCCACAAGCAGAGGGTAAACTGTGAGAGTAAAAACATCGAAGAAAAGCAACTGCTTGACTACAGGGATTGAGGGAATATGACTGAGGAGAGACTCTAAATGAACACTCTAGAGCAAATACCAAGAACACGGAAATGGGTTCGAGTCAAGAACACATGTGATACCCAGTGGAATCATGCACCGGCTATGGGAGAGGTGGTGGGAGGGGGGCGGGGGGGAGGAAAAGAAAATGATTTTTGTTTCCAATGAATAATGTTTGGAAATGACCAAATAAAATAATTTAAAAAAATTAACTGAAGCCTCCTATCAATAGGAACATAGAATAAAAGTTCTTAGAAATAAAAAAAAAAAGTTTCTATGACCAAAAAATTAATGATCGTTTAACCAATTTATCCAGGTTCCTCTAAAAACTTAGCAGAGTTTTTTTTTTTTTTTTAAGACATTGGGGCCAATAGCCAGTCTTCCTAGGGTATTAGGACCTAACAAGATAATCTCTTTGCTGTCATCAAATTTGAGAACTCAGGGCTATGCCATATTACAATGAAGCATTCTAAGAGAACTTTGGCATATGTCCATTTCTCATATTTTTTTAGACAAGAAGAGACATTATAAAAGATATAGTCCAACTACAATATTAACAGATAAGAAAAGTAAAAGTTATCAGAGAGACGAAGCAATTTTCCAAGGTCCTATAGCTAGCCAGTAGCAGAGCTAGGATGAGAACCTAGGACACTTAACTTACAACTACTTTCAAGAGCCACTATAACTTGATGCCTTCTACTCCTGCTCATATCCATATAGATATTCTGATGAGACAGGTACTTATTCTTTGCACTCAAACCAAAAATCATATCTAAAAGGAAGGACAGCTGCAGGTAAGGTCTTCCTGGAACTTTCAAAGATCAGAGAATAATGAAGAGGGAAAAGCCTAATGGAGCAGCTCTACTGATGATTTGTTATGCATAAAGAGATAAAACTGAGTACTAGGGCTGTGAAGAAGGAAGCTACTATCAAAATCCCCTCACTTCATTTTCAAGGAGGGTGAGTATCACTCCTCTTTGGAGGCTGGATTTCTGTAAGCTTGTGCAATGAAATCTCTGCCTGGCAAACCTTGCCTGTGCCTACTACATATTATGCAGGAGGCTCTTGGGCAGAAATCTGATAAGAGATACTTGAGATGATGAACCTCCTAACAGGATCTTCAGAATGGGGGAGAATTGGAGGCATCTGGTTTTCAAAATTCAATGAATTTGTTTGGAAGTTACTTCTAGGGGTACTCAGAAGTTTCTTAGTGTTTGGGGACCTAGAGAGCCCTTGACAAATGCCACTCAAAGGGATAGACAAGGAACTTAAAGATCTCAGATTCAATAAACAAGAAATTCATGGAAGCAGTAGTCAACTGAAGAATCAACATATATTCAAAGAATCCAGAAACTTGCTATACTACCCTTCCACCCATCACATCCCCCACCAAAACAGATTTGCTCCAAGTAATCTATGTTCTTATATTTTGCTTTTTTTGTTGTTGTTTTTTGGTTTTGTTTTTGTCTTGCTTTCCCATCAGGCACTCAAGGTTAAAAAATAACAAAAAAATAAACAAAACTAAAGTTCTTCATTAAATAATTGGGCCCTGACCCATAGCCTACAGAACTCTGTCTAAACAAAAAAATATATATAGTGGTTTAATGGAGCTAAGCTGTTTTTACTTCTGAGGAGCAAGGAACAGTTGGGTTTAGGCTCTGCTGGATAAATTAGATTTGAAATTACTTGACCCTCTCCCTAGAAAAATCATTGCTGTCTCAATTCAGAAAGTTTGAACATGCATTGAGCATGCATAATTTGCAAAACTTTCATAGGACATATATACCTTCATCTCTACCCTCTATAATTTAACAGCCTAATTATTCATGGTGCATAATTAATCTTCATTATTCATCACTAATACATACTTGAAGACTGGGACATATCTGGATAGTTCAATGGAGCTATAATTTCATTAAGGTTTATAATCCGTTCAAAAATACTGATCACAATCTATCTATGTCCTCTTCTCTTGCCCAACTCTCATCCTTCTAGTTATTTAGTACTTTCATTTGGGTCCAACTCTTCATGACATTTGAGGTTTTCTTCACAAAGGTTCTGGAGTGTTTTGCCATTTCCTTTTCCATCTCATTTTGCAGGTGAAGAAACTGAAGCAAAGAAAGTTAAATGACATGCCCAGGGACATATAGCTAGTAAGTGACTGAGGCCACATTTGAACTCACAAAGATGAGTTTTCCAGATTCCAGGTCCATCACTCTTATCAATTGCACCACCTACCTGCTCCTCTCCCCAAATCGTATCATTTTCCCCCATAGATCCTTCACAGGAGTCCCACCCAATGTGCTGGTGGAGTGTACCACCTCTCCTGCAGTTAGACCTTACTTTCACCACCTGACTATCCTACTTTCTTTTCCAGTAAGGCAATTATCTTAGGATAAGAGGTGTAATTATTACATCTCTTATCACTGTTCTTCCACAATGATTCACTAAGAATGGGTTGCAATTTATTTACATCCACATATGCTTTTGCTTGTCCTTCATGACCATCAATTTTATTTCTTTGGAGATTGAAGTATACTATAACTCACAAACAAACAGCATGTTGGGATAACATTCATATTTTAGGCAAGGGAAATCTAGTTCTAGAGAATGAGTCTTCAGTCAAGACCAGTAAAAGAGGCATCTTCCCACCTGACTTAGAAAAGAAATTGGGATACTATGAACAATAAGGACTAACTATACATACTATACTTTAGTGAATATAAAATATATAACAATAGCATATAAATCTTTTGCAGAAGATTCCTGTTTACTAGATTGAATTATTTTTGTTTCCAATTCTTTTTATCTTTTCACTTTATCAAATTTCAGAGCTGCAAAGGAGGTATAAAATGAAATTCCTTGTAAGTGAATTTTAATACCTTAGATAGCATACGCAGTCTATACATCAATTTTTCAAGAGCATAATTTACTTTACCTTTTCCCCTTTATAGTAACAATTGCCTCTCACATGGATTCTAGAGATGCCATACTAGATCCAAGGTAGACTGTGAGTCAGTAACTTAAATAACTCTAGCTTACAAGCTCACATCAATTTGTTTTCTTTGTTCATCCTACCAGAGGACATATTAGTTGAAAATATATTTAGTCAAGGGGGCAGCTGGGTAGCTCAGTGGATTGGGAGTCAGGCTTTGAGATGGGAGGTCCTAAGTTCAAATCTGGCCTCAGACACTTCCCAGCTGTGTTGCCTAGCCCTTACCACTCTTCTGCCTTGGAGCCAATACACAGTATTGACTCCAAGATGGAAGGTAAGGGTTTAATATATTTAGTCAAAAAGAATGGAAAATAAAGCAATGCTAATGATGATGAGTCTCAAGTATGATGGAACATGAATTGAAAACACTCATATGGGGAACATCTGTGGGCAGGTAACAAGTTTGAGGGAGGAGTTCAGGGACCTATTTGACTAGATAGTATTCATGAACAGAGACAAATCACACCCGCAGTGCTCTAGAGCTAATAATGTAGCACATGTGTACTCTCTGGTGGGCATCATATTTCTTCTGGGTATAGAATATTGATCTCTACTCTCTGTTGTGCTGTCTCTGCTGGGTATCTCTCCTAACCTTTTAGTCATTTTTCTGTTGCCATCTGCTGGGTTAGCTCTCTATCCTCTTCAAAGCCAATTTCTGCATTCTCTACTACCATTTGTAGGGGCTTGGTGGTTCATCAGAAACCCTCTCTGAAAGAGAACCATTTCTCTTTTATTGCAGAGCTAATGATGAGAGACCACACCCAGCTAGTTGGCCAGCCAAAATTAGCAGAATGTCCCAAGGTAACAGTTAATTTTAATCTTTTTTTCTGATTGTGTTTTCTTCTAATTTGAAGTCCATAGTTCTAGATAACTTTCTGATTTAGTGTTGGGAATTTTTTTCACATCTAGTTATATCTCTGAGTTCCTCAAACATTTTTTGGAGTCTACTCTTTTTCCTCCACCCAAAATAAATTAGGAATTATATAAATCTGGAGCAAATGAAGACTTCTAATATCCTCTATAATTTACCTTCAAATGAAGTTAAATAAAAATAAAAGACTAAAGAAAGAAATCAAGGCAAAGTCTAAACCTTCCACCCTTCTAGTCCACATTCCTTTTCTTTTTTATGAATATCAGCCAGCAGTAAAACTCTCGGATTTTTGTACTTCATTCTGGCCAAACCAAAACATCACTAACTCCTTACACTAATTTTGGCTGTTATCCTCCACTATTTATTCCAGGTGTACTTTACTTCATGCAACAGATGTGTTCTAGAATAATAACATGAGAATCAAAATTTAAATCATATTTTCAATGATCTAAGGAAGCTTGTTTTTATGAGAATCTTAAACTTGAACATTTTGAAAAGTAGGGATCTTCATCCAATACATTGACTTATAGTGGAGATATCTGTTTTATGATCTTTATGGGTTCTCATAAGAAAGAACATCAGTATAACCTAACAAGAGTGGGTGGAAGACTTGGGGGTCAGGTGGTGAGGAAGACATGCTGTTTCTGGTCACTTCCTAGTCTATAATGGTTGCTCAGAAAGCTGTCAATTCAAATCGTACATAAAACTCAAAATATTTTAAATGGAAGACAGAAATGCTTGATAATTTTTAAAAATTCACATGGGTTATGTAGAGATTAGAGTCAAATACGCATGCCATGGGAATCAAACAATGGGCTTTCATCACAGGCCTAGATCTGTAAAGAATCTCCAAGTTCCTTTAATCTGAGTTTACAAATTATGAAATTGAATCTCTTGGGAAGACTCAATGCCTTGTGTGAAGGTCACACTGACAGGACTTGAACATTAGTGGCAGGACTTGAACCTAGGGTCTCTGAATCTAGATGTCATGTTATTTCCACACTACCATATTGCCTTCTGGTTAAAAAATAGCTAATAAGAAAACCAAATTTCTCTGTGAGGCAATTTTTGCTTACAAAGGAAACTCAACTTGAAGCCCATTATATGGTTCTCAAAAGCCCAACTATCTCTCTGAGACCAGATCAGTTGCACTTTTAAAAAAATGTAATAGCTTTGCAAAGAGCACAAGGAACAAATATTTGCAAATTTGGTTTAGGAGATTTTCCCAGAAGAAAATTTCTAATATACCAACCAAATGACAAATAGAGGAAAAAGATGACACCTAACTAGATTGACAGGCTTCCCAAAAGTGCTCATAAAAATGGCATCATAAAATCCTAAGGTTAAAAGAAACCATATGAGATCATCTGACACAATCCCTAGTCTTAGGCAGATACATGTCTGATAGGCAGTCTAATTTTAAGACTTCTAGAAGCGACAGCTAGATGGGTCAGTGGATAGAATGCTATGCCTAGAGATTGATTCAAATCTGGCCTTAGAGATATCCTAGCTGTGTGATCCTCAGCAAGTCACTTACACCCCATTACCTAGCTCTTACCATCTTTTGGTTTGGAACTAATAGACAGTATTGATTCCAAGATAAGGGAGAAAGGCAGGGGGAGGAAATAAGGAAGGAAGGAAGCAAGAAAGAGACTTACAGTAAAGGAGAAAGCCTTAGATTCTGATCTACTGTAAGGACATCCTTCTTATAGCTATTGGAACTCTTTTTTGATTCAATGATCATGTCTTCCCATTCTTTGCTTTTCAGTGAAATAGAGATTTATTCTAAATTTTGTTACATTGTTTTGATATCAGATCTTTATCAACTAAACAAACCTCTTATGAATATCCTCTCATCCAAAAAAGAAGAAAAAATTAAAAGTTTAGATATTGTTACTAAAAGTAAGTCATTTATTCTTTAACATTGATGACTTTATTTGTTTAGAGCATTTTTTTCTTCCCCCTCCATGCTGACTTTATTTATGTTGGAGTAGTTATTGCTATCATGTTCCTTTGACTTTATTTTCTTCAATGTGCATCATTTCAAAATGTTCTTCCCATCTTTCTCTGATTTTTTTTATTTTTATTTGGTCATTTCTAAACATTATTCATTGGAAACAAAAATCATTTTCTTTTCTTCCCTCCCCACCCTCCCACCATGTCTCCCATAGCCCATGCGCAATTCCACTGGGTATCACATGTGTTCTTGATTCAAACCCATTTCCATGTTGTTGGTATTTGCTCTAGAGTGTTCATTTAGAGTCTCTCCTCAGTCATATCTCCTCCATCCCTGTAGTCAAGCAGTTGCTTTTCATCGGTGTTTTTACTCCCACAGAGTTTCTTCTGCTTGTGGATAGTGTTTTTTAGATCCCTGCAGATTGTTCAGGGACAATGCATTGCCACTAATGGAGAAGTCCATTACCTTCGATTGTACCACAATGTATCAAGTCTCTGTGTACAATGTTTTCCTGGTTCTGCTCCTTTCACTCTGCATCACTTCCTGGAGGTTGTTCCAGATTCCATGGAATTCCTCCACTTTATTATTCCTTTTAGCAAATAGTATTTCATCACCAACATATACCACAATTTGTTCAGCCATTCCCCAATTAAAGGGCATCCCCTCATTTTCCAATTTTTGGCCATCACAAAGAGTGTAGCTATGAATATTCTTGTACAAGTCTTTTTCCTTATTATCTCTTTGGGGTACAAGCCCAGTAGTGCTATGGCTGTATCAAAGGGCAGACAGTCTTTTATCACTCTTTGGGCATAGTTCCAAATTGCCCTCCAGAATGGTTGGATTAATTCACAACTCCACAAGCAATGAATGAGTGTCCCTACTTTGCCACATCCACTCCAGCATTCATTACTTTCCATAGCTGTTATGTTAGCCAATCTGCTAGGTGTGAGGGGATACCTCAGAGTTGTTTTGATTTGCATCTCTCTGATTATAAGAGATGTAGAGCACTTTTTCATGTGCTTATTAATAGTTTTGATTTCTTTGGCTGAGAACTGCCTGTTCATGTCCCTTGCCCATTTATCAATTGGAGAATGGCTTGATTTTTTGTATAATTGCTTTAGCTCTTTGTAAATTTGAGTAATTAAACCTTTGTCAGAGGTTTTTATGAAGATTGTTTTCCAATTTGTTGCTACCCTTCTGATTTTAGTTACATTGGTTTGTTTGTACAAAACCTTTTTTAATTTGATGTAGTCAAAATACTTTATTTTACATTGTGTGACTCTTTCTAAGTCTTCCTTGGTTTTAAAATCTTTCCCTTCCTAAAGGTCTGACATGTATACTATTCTGTGTTCACCTAATTTACTTATAGTTTCCTTCTTTATGTTCAAGTCATTCACCCATTCTGAATTTATCTTGGTGTAGGGTGTGAGGTGTTGATCTAAACCTAATCTCTCCCACACTGTCTTCCAATTTTCCCAGCAGTTTTTATCAAATAATAGATTTTTGTCCCAAAAGCTGGGGTCTTTGGGTTTGTCATAAACTGTCTTGCTGAGACCATTGACGCCAAGTCTATTCCACTGATCCTCCTTTCTGTCTCTTAGCCAGTACCAAATTGTTTTGATAACCACTGCTTTATAGTATAGTTTGAGATCTGGGACTGCAAGCTCTCCTTCCTTTGCATTTTTTTTCATGATTTCCCTGGATATCCTTGATCTTTTGTTCTTCCAAATGAACTTAGTTATGTTTTTTTCTAATTCAGTAAAGAAAATGTTTGGTAGTTCAATGCGTATGGCACTAAATAAGTAAATTAATTTGGGTAGGATTGTCATTTTTATTATATTAGCTTGTCCCACCCATGAGCAATCAATGTTTTTTTCCAATTGTTTAGATCTAGTTTTAGCTGTGTGGAAAGTGTTTTGTAGTTGTGTTCATATAGTTCCTGTGTTTGTCTCGGCACATAGATTCCTAAGCATTTTATATTGTCTAGGGTGATTTTGAATGGTATTTCGGTTTCTAATTCTTGCTGCTGAAGTGGGTTAGAGATATATAGAAATGCTGATGACTTATGTGGGTTTATTTTGTATCCTGCAACTTTGCTAAAGTTGTTGATTATTTCGAGTAACTTTTTGTTTGATTCTCTAGGATTCCTTAAGTAAACCATCATATCATCTGCAAAGAGTGATAGCTTGGCCTCCTCATTGCCAATTTTAGTACCTTCAATTTCTTTTTCTTCTCTAATTGCTACTGCTAGTGTTTGTAGTACAATGTTAAATAATATAGGTGATAATAGGCAGCCTTGTTTGACTCCTGATCTTATTTGAAAGGCTTCTAGTTTATCCCCATTGCAGATGATGTTTGCTGATGGTTTTAGATATATACTGCTTATTATTTTTAGGAAAGGCCCTCCTATTCCTATACTTTCTAGTGTTTTCAATAGGAATGGGTGTTGTATTTTATCAAAGGCTTTTTATGCATCTATTGAGATAATCATGTGATTTTTGTCAGTTTGCTTGTTAATATGTTCAATTATGTGGATGGTTTTCCTAATATTGAACCATCCTTGCATTCCTGGTATGAATCCTGCCTGGTCATAGTGGATGACCTTTGTGATGACTTGCTGGAGTCTTTTTGCTAGTATCCTATTTAGGATTTTTGCATCTATATTCATTAGGGAGATTGGTCTATAGTTTTCTTTCTCTGTTTTTGACCTGCCTGGCTTTGGGATCAGTACCATGTTTGTGTCGTAGAATGAATTAGGTAGAACTCCTTCTTGGCCTATTCTGTCTAATAGTTTGTTTAATATTGGGATTAGTTGTTCTTTGAATGTTTGATAGAATTCATTTGTGAATCCATCTGGACCTGGGGATTTTTTCTTAGGGAGTTCTTTGATGGCTTGTTCAATTTCTTTTTCTGATTTTTTTTAATAGTCATCATTCTTTAAAATGCAGTAATATTCCTTTACTTTCATGTGCCAATTGTTAAATCAGTTCATTTCCTAATTGCTGGCATGTATATTTTTCCATCTTTTTCCTCTTATTTATTAAAAATGTCTCCATACTGAATTCTCTCAACTCCTTTAACATTTTCTAAATTTTTTTCAATTATTGTTTTATTGTATGTCAGTCAACTGGCATGTATTAAGTGCCTACAATATACCAGACATTGTGCAAAGCATGGGGATATTTTTTTAGTTGATTAAGATTAAGGAAGAGAGATTCTGCATGATATTCTTTAGAATATATTGGTCAAAGATGGACAAAGGTTTTTAATAAAGACCTGATTGTTGCCACTAAAATGAAAAGATTATTTCCTGGATATTGTGTGTCAAATTACAGAATTTGGGGCAATTATTTTAATATATTTTGCTTTGATATTTTGAAAGATTCATTATTTTGTTGGTGTGGATATTCCCTCTGCACATGAGAATTACAATTTCTGTATGCCTTGTTATTCTAATTGATTATTGTCCCTGTTGGCTGATATTCTAGAGGGTATCTGCACAGCACATTGGAGATCTTCATTTCACTCTTTTGAAATCACATCAATACTAGCATGCACTAAAGTTGTCCATCTGTCATTACTCATTTTAATATGATTGGTCCATTTCCTCTCCCACTCACATATGTCCTCATTAATGTCTTTAAATTTTTAAATGATTTTCCATGCAAATTCATCACTTAGAATGTGACTGCTCATGCATCTTCCAATTACCCTTTGGATTTGAGATTGTGATGCACCATGGTTTAAAGTCATAAAGCATCAAGAAAAGAATACTGGTATGGAAGAGATGAAATTTTGTGGCAATGACTAATTTATGATCATTATGATCACCATGCAGTTTCCCAACCATAGTTCTATGTGATCCCTTCCTAACAGCTAAATTCAGAGATGGAGTCATTAATTAACAAACCACAGTTCTAGTCAAGGAAATCTATAGTGAAACCTATTTGAAAAGCTTCCAGTTAACAATTCAATTTAATTCAATAGACATTTACTAAATATCTCTAATGTACCAGGTATATATCATAGAGAGGGGAGAAGAGGAAGGAAAAGAGAGCTCCATACATGGATACACGGTCTGCCTCTAAGTCATGAAAAACTGGATCCAAATATGACCTCTGACTACTGATTGTATGATCCAACAAAAGGCATTTAACTTAGTATCATAGACAATTATTTAAAAACTATAATTTGCAAAGAAGGTACAGCTCTACTTTGGTAGTAGTTCCTTAAGGGAATCTGTTTTTACCAGTGAAATCACAGGTCTGGTTAAAGGAAAGGTGTTAGTCACTGGAGATACAAGAAAAAAGTGAGGTAGCCACTGGCTACAAGAAGCTTACATTGTATGTATGATATGGATATATGCAAAATAAAAATGGAAGATATGAAGATGGGATCATGAAGATCACAAGTGGCTCTTAAAGAAAATGGACCTTGAACTTAGTCATGAAGTAATTTTGGAATTCTAATAGAAGTGAGGATTTCATTCAAAGCATGAAGAAAAATTAGTACAATGATGCATAGATAAGGGATAGAGATAGGAATTATATGTGAAGGATGATAAATAAAAAGAAGTTTAACTGGACTATATATGCACTTTTATAGTCTTTTAGGCATGGTTCTAAATTGCCCTCCTAAATGGTTGGTTGATCATATTTCCCCTCAGAGTATATTAGTGTCCCAATCTTTCCAAATCCCCTCCAATATTTATCATTTTTCTTTTTTGTTATATTAGCCAGTCTGACATGTGTGGGGTGGTACCTCAGAGTTGTTTTGACTTGAATCATTTTCATATGGTTAAAAATAGTTTTAATTTCTTCATCTGAGAATTGCCTATTCATATCCTTTAACCATTCATCAGTTGAGAATTGGCTAGACTATAGACTTCACGAAGGGAAATTATGCATTTTTCAAGGTAAAATATTAGGTGGAGGAAAGGTTGCAAAGGTTTTTAAATGTCTTATATCTGATCCTTCATGTAATAGGGAGCCATTGGAGTTTGAGCTGGGAAGTGAGATGGCCTGCAGAGAGATCAAATAAAGAGGCTATTGAAATAGTCCAGGTGAGAAATGTTGATGGCCTGAGCTAGTGAGAAGGCTGTGTGAGTGGAGAGAAGGGTAGAAATGTTCTAGAGGAAGAAATAAGAAGTTTTGAACACTGACTAGAAAGGGGAAGTAAACAAGAGTGAGAACTATTGGATGAAAATTATTATTAACTAAAAGGATAGTTGTGCCCTTTATAGAAATACAGGAATGCAGAAAAAGGATAATTTTGTGAGGGAAAGATAATCAATTTTTCTCCAGACAATTTGAGTCTGAGTAGTCTATGGGACAACCATTTGGAAATGTTCAATAGAAAGTTGCTGATGCAGGACTCAATTTCAGTAGAGAGATAAGAGCTGGATATATAGATTTGTAATTATCTACATAGAGATGATAATTAAACCCATGGATGCTGATGAGGTAACCAAGTTAGTAAGTATACATAGGAAAGAGAAGATAGTCAATGATAAAGTATTTGAGTATCCTCACACATATTGTGTGTACTATGGATCATGAACCATTAGTGGAGATTATGAAGGAATGGTCAGGCATGAAAAGAATCAAAGAGAGAGTAATATTACTAAATCTCAGCAAAGTGAGTATCTAGGAGAATAAAGGTTGATCAGTATTTCAAAATACTATAGAAGGATAGATAGCAAAATGTCAGAAAATTATTATTTAAAATTATATCTAACATATAATTGAGAAAAATATATTTTTAAAAAGGAAATTTAATAGTGAAAACAAAGTTAGAAGTAACCCCAGTGGAAAAAAGAAAAGGAAAGAAAAATGTACAGAACAGTCAAGAAGGGTGGTCACTGTTTACAATATCTGACAATTAACATATTTGGTAACTTCAGAAAGAATAATTTCAGTTGAGTAATGAGGTCAGAATCCAGATTGCAAACAGTTGAGAAGAGAAAAAGTTTTGAAGCCATTTTTTTTCTCTAGGATTTTGACTAAGAAAGAGTTATAAAAATATACTTTATGGGGACAATAGTGCTAGTGTTTTAAGGATGGGAGAAAATTGAGCATGTATAAAGACAACAGATAAGAAACCAGTAAATAAAAGAAGATTGAATATTAAAGAGAGAAAATAGATGACTGTGGAAATAATATTCTGGAGAAGATAAAGATTACCAATAGAGGGGTTGGTCTTTCTGAAGAGAAGGGCTACATTATCATTTAGTGGAATAAAGAGAAAATGGAGTATATATAAGATGTGGAGAAGGGAAAAGGCAGAAGTTCAGAGTGAAAGGTTTTTATTTTCCCACTAAAGTATAAAGCCAGGTCCTCAGCTGAGGACAAGGGAGTGGAGAGATTTTGAGTGGTTTGAGGAGAAAAGAGAAAATTTCTAATAATTGTAAGAAGCGAGACAATAAAAAGATCACTTTGGACATGAGGTCGCAACTTGGGTAACCAGTCTACTGTGACAAGTAAATCACTTTAAAAGACTGATATATATTAATTTAAGGTCACCAAGGAATTCAGCTATGTAATTCCTTAATGAAAACTCAAGTCAGCAGTCAACCTTTTATGGAGTTTAATTACAAACAGGAGGAAGAAAGGCATGAGAGAGAGAGAGAGAGAGAGAGAGAGAGAGAGAGAGAGAAAGAGAGAGAGAGAGAGAGAGAGAGAGAGAGAGAGAGAGAGAGAAGGGAATAGGGCTTAAATACCCCCTCTGTTTAGGCTGGGCCAAAAGGTCCAAGCCCTTAGATAGCTGAGGCAAAGAAAAGAGATCAGTCCCTATCACTCACGTGACCAAAATGGAGAAACAGTCTCAGGGGCCTCCACCTCCAGCTTCCTTCAGAACAAGCTTCTCAGAGCACAACCTCTCAGAGCAAAACCTCTCCAACAACCTCAGTCTTCAGACCCCGCTATCTTTAAGGAAACCATCCAAGTTCCCTCCCCTCAGTTCTCACATCTACCAATCACTGTCCATGTCTTCCCTGTGCCAATGGTGGCTCTAGCTTAACCCAGGACTGCCCAGAGGTCTGTGGCTTTGCACATGTCTGTTGAAGGTCATATTCTCAAATAATTAAATCTTGATCCTTTTCTGCAGCCCTTCCTAAATCCTGTTACCCTGAGTAGGGTGGAGATTGGAAGTTCCAAGACCTGGTTCTGTCATTCCAAGAATCTCTATTGTATCAATTCTAAAATCAATCATGACTCAAAGAACTTCCTGTTCTATGCTTAAGCATAGGTCAAATCCCTTTCCATTGTTCAGCAAAAGGTTTCTGTCCTAAAGTAATCTTAAGTAGGGAGGAGAAGGACCCTCCCATGCCAAGGTGGGGTTCACATTCCAATAGACTATCAGTAGGAAATTTTTCAAGTATGAAATTTCCCAATGGTGAAATTTCCAACATTTATAAGTCTAAGGAATTTTAAGGTTTACACTACAGTGGACCCAGTCAGCACAACTGTGTTGCATCCTTTAGTTCAATTCAACAGTAAGTTGGAATAGAAACAAAAAATTATGAAAGTTATTCAGCACTGGGATTACTGATGAAGAAATAAAAAGCCTCAGGGAGGTATGTGGATTGTCCCTAACCATACAGCCAATAAATATTTAAGCCTAGTTTAAACCTAGTTTTTTTTATTCCAAATCCACCATTCTACCTATTAGACTCTAATGCCTCTTATAGATCACAGAGGAAATTATTTACCATTACTATATTATCATTATCCCGTGGTATAATAGAGAGAACACTTGTCCTGGAAGAAGACCTAGCTTTAGCTTTAAACTCAAGCAATATGACCTTAGGAAAGGAATTTCCTTTTTCTTAACAAAAATTCTTTTCCTCATGTGCAAAACAGACATTCAGATACTAGCATCCATTAGCCAATAAGATAGTTGTGAGGAAAATACTTAGAAAACCTTAAAGCACTAGGAAATAGAAGCTATACTTATTAGGGCTTCTGTCCCATGGAATATCATAATTTGTTCAATGGGAATTTTCATTCACTTTGCTCCCTATTATAGAGGGAATCATGATGATTATTGTTGTTCATATATACAAAACAAGTTACCTTCATTTTCTAATAATTGATGCTTTTATTTAAATAATATTGCCCCTATCCAGTGTTTGTGTCATTTTGTGTGTGTGTGTCTGTATGTATAGTTTTGTTGTAGTTTTAAATAACTAAATGTTTGATCTTATTGGTCTTTATTCTATTAAAAAATTTATAGAGGGGAGGAATGGTGAAAGTATTACTAATGATAATGATGATAATACTGAGTGTTATTTGTCCTTAATTATTTTAAATGTTCTTACATAAATATAATTCCAAAAAAATTGGAGATCGTTATCTTTTTCCATTTTAAACACGATAGAAATCCTTCTAAAATTAATCACCTACTTTTTCTGAATTATTAGAATAGAGAAAAATGACCAAAAATTTAACATTGTACTGCTCACTCAGTTTTATCCTTAAGATCATCAGTCATTGACCTTTTTTTTTTAAACCCTTACCTTTCATCTTAGAATCAATACTGTGTATTAATTCTAAGTCAGAAGTGGTAAGGGCTAGGGAATGGGGGTTAAGTGACTTGCTCAAGATCACACTGCTAGGATGTGTCTGATACCAGATTTGAACCCAGGACCTCCCATCTTTAGGCTTCAATTTCAATCCACTGAGCCACCCAGCTGCCCCAAGTCATAGACCTTTGATGACTTGATCTTTAAAAAAAAACAATATATGGGGGCAGCTGGGTAGCTCAGTGGATTGAGAGCCAGGACTAGAGACAGGAAGTCCTAGGTTCAAATCTGACCTCAGACACTTCCCAGCTGTGTGACCCTGGGCAAGTCACTTGACCCCCATTGCCTACCCCTTACCACTCTTCTTCCTTGGAACCAATACACAGTATTGACTCCAAGATGGAAGGTAAGGCTTTATATATACATATACATATATACATATATGTATATATAAAGCCTCATATATGTATATATATATGTATATATATATGTATATATATATATATAAACAATATACTTCATGTCTTAAAATCTATACGGTGTATTGTTCCAAGGAGCAGTAAGAATTACACAATAGAGATTAAGTGACTTGACCAGTGTCATACAGCTAAGAAGTATCTGAGGTCATATTTGAACCCAGGGTCCTCCATCTCTGGGCCTGACTCTCAATCCACTGAGTCCCCTAGCTGCTATCTTCTGAATTGTTGTTAGGGGTTATTGAGGTATATTATATCATATATCTTTACATGCTAAAGTAGCTCTTAGACTATTATAATTTGCTTTTGGAAGTTTTTCTAACTCCTTCCTTGCTATCAGGCAATCAATTGCTTTCATTGTATCTATACCTAGCAGTGCCTAGTGTGGTATTAAAATCCATAAATACCTTAAAAGCCAGATTGCCAAATTTGAAATATAAGTATAAAGAGTATATGTATAATAAGGGTAAGAATAAATAGGGATTAAAAAGGATAAGATCAAAGAGATGTTTTCCATCTTCAAAAGATGATTTTCAACCTCAAAAGAAAGAAACTAAAACTAAAGTAATTAAAATTGAATATATAAGATGAGACAATACTGGAGAAAAGCTTAAACTATGTTGGGTATAGCAGGCAGAAGCAGAAGCATACAAAAGCAATATCTCAGGTAAGGGCTTCACAGTTGGGCTTTTAGGGGATCTTGTCTGGTACCTCATAGAAGTTATTAAATTTAAAATATATGTCCAACATACCATAAGAAACAATGGGTATAATTTTTCCCTTTCACATGAAAAACAGGAAAGCATACCCTTTGACAAAGAAATACCACTACTAGTTTGGTATCCCAAAGAGATTAAAGATAGGAGAAAAGAATCTATATATACAAAATATTTATAATAATTCCTTTTGTGGTGGCAAATATTTGGAAAATGAAAGGATGAACATCAATTGGGAAATGACTGAATAAGTTGTGGCATATAGTTGTAATGTAATACTCTTGTGCCATAAGAAATGACAAACAAGATGATCCCAAAAAACCTGGAAAGACTTTTATGAAATAATGCAAAGTGAAGTGAGTAGAACCAGGATAACAGTGTACAGAGTGACAACAATAATATATGATGATCAACTGTGAATGACTTTGTTATCAACAAGGTAAGGATCTAGAACAATTCCAAGGGACTTGTGATGAAAAAGGTTATCCAACACCAATGGAGTTTACATGCATATTGAAACGCACCCATCTTCATTTTATTACCTCCATGAATTTTTCTCTAGTTTGACCAATATGTATTGTTTGACAATATGATGAATATGGTATTGTATATTATATGATAATATATGTGTAGCCTATATCATAATTCCTGCCTTTTGGGGGAGGGGAAAAGGTGAGAGAGGGGGAGAGAACATGGATTTCAAAATGTTAGAAAATTAATAATAAAAATTGCACTGACATGCTATTATTAATTAAATGAAATTAATTAATTACATAAATACAATTTTAAAAAGGAAAGCAAATGGAAGACAGATGATTGGGCATGGAGAATATAAGATAGAACAACACAGAACTGATCAGAGAGGAAGTTTTAGTAGAATCTAGGCACGGAGGAAAGAGATTTAGAAACCTAGATAGGAACCATTTAATTTCCATAAAGTTTAATCTGTGCAGGGAATCAGTCTATTAGATCCTACAACAAGAAAAGGTAAAAGATATCCAATCTTCAATGCTTAATAGCCAGAGGGTGAAAGGCTGCAGGATGTGAAAGAATATCACTTAAAGACAAAATGTCTAAGAAAGTCAGGGTAAAATCAAAGACCATAACACATAAACCAATAATTACATATGAAAACAGAAGCAAATTTTTTTTTTAAAAATCAATAAAGAATGTAACACATTCAACAAATATACTATGGAAGAAAATGAGCCCAAATTCTTGGTTAAAAAATTCTGTGATTTACTTGGAGATCATGAAACAATAGAAAATAAATTATTGAATGTTTCAAAAAAGAAATGAGAACAATGTAAGCTAGAAAATAAAACAGAAAATAGAAATGTAAGAAAATAAAGAAGATGAAAATTATTCTCCAAGAAAAGATTCTAAAACCAAAAAAAAAAAATTTTTGAAAAATAGAGAAATAGAAGAAAATTCAGCAGAACAGAATCAAAAAAAACATTTTTTATTTTTTTTTAATTTTTATTTGGTCATTTCTAAACATTATTCATTGGAAACAAAGATCATTTTCTTCTTCCCTCCCCACCCTCCCACCACCTCTCCCATAGCCCATGCGCAATTCCACTGGGTATCACATGTGTTCTTGATTCAAACCCATTTCCATGTTGTTGGCATTAGAGTGTTCATTTAGAGTCTCTCCTCAGTCATATCCCCTTCACCCCTGTAGTTAAGCAGTTGCTTTTCATCGGTGTTTTTACTCCCACAGTTTATCCTCTGCTTGTGGATAGTGTTTTTTTAGATCCCTACAGATTGTTCAGGGACATTGCATTGCCACTAATGGAGAAGTCCATCACCTTCAATTGTACCACAATGTATCAGTCTCTGTGTACAATGTTTTCCTGGTTCTGCTCCTTTCACTCTGCATCACTTTCCTGGAGGTTGCTCCAGTCTCTATGGAATTCCTCCACTTTATTATTCCTTTTAGCACAATAGTATTTCATCACCAACATATACCACAATTTGTTCAGCCATTCCCCAATTGAAGGGCATCCCCTCATTTTCCAATTTTTGGCCACCACAAAGAGTGTAGCTATGAATATTCTTGTACAAGTCTTTTTCCTTATTATCTTTTTGGGGTACAAACCCAGCAGTGCTATGGCTGGATCAAAGAACAGATAGTCTTTTATCGCCCTTTGGGCATACTTCCAAATTGCCCTCCAGAATGGTTGGATCAATTCACAACTCCACAAGCAATGAATGAGTGTCCCTACTTTGCCACATCCACTCCATCATTCATTACTTTCCATAGCTGTTATGTTAGCCAATCTGCTTGGTGTGAGGTGATACCTCAGAGTTGTTTTGATTTGCATCTCTCTTATTATAAGAGATGTAGAACACTTTTTCATGTGCTTATTAATAGTTTTGATTTCTTTGGCTGAGAACTGCCTGTTCATGCCTCTTGCACATTTATCAATTGGAGAATGGCTTGATTTTTTGTACAATTGATTTAGCTCTTTGTAAATTTGAGTAATTAAACTTTTGTCAGAGGTTTTTATGAAGATTGTTTCCCAATTTGTTGCTACCCTTCTGATTTTAGTTACATTGGTTTTGTTTGTACAAAACCTTTTTAATTTGATGTAGTCAAAATACTTTATTTTACATTGTGTGACTCTTTCTAAGGCTTCCTTGGTTTTAAAATCTTTCCCTTCCTAAAGGTCTGAGATGTATACTATTCTGTGTTCACCTAATTTACTTATAGTTTCCTTCTTTATGTTCAAGTCATTCACCCATTCTGAATTTATCTTGGTGTAGGGTGTGAGGTGTTGATCTAAACCTAATCTCTCCCACACTGTCTTCCAATTTTCCCAGCAGTTTTTATCAAATAATGGATTTTTGTCCCAAAAGCTGGGGTCTTTGGGTTTGTCATAAACTGTCTTGCTGAGACCATTGACGCCAAGTCTATTCCACTGATCCTCCTTTCTGTCTCTTAGCCAGTACCAAATTGTTTTGATAACCACTGCTTTATAATATAGTTTGAGATCTGGGACTGCAAGCTCTCCTTCCTTTGCATTTTTTTTCATAATTTCCCTGGATATCCTTGATCTTTTGTTCTTCCAAATGAACTTAGTTATGTTTTTTCTAATTCAGTAAAGAAAATTTTTGGTAGTTCAAGGTGTATGGCACTAAATAAGTAAATTAATTTGGGTAGGATTGTCATTTTTATTATGTTAGCTCATCCCACCCATGAGCAATCAAAGTTTTTCCAATTGTTTAGATCTAGTTTTAGCTGTGTGGAAAGTGTTTTGTAGTTGTGTTCATATAGTTCCTGTGTTTGTCTTGGCAGATAGATTCCTAAGTATTTTATATTGTCTAGGGTGATTTTGAATGGTATTTCAGTTTCTAATTCTTGCTGCTGAAGTGGGTTAGAGATATATAGAAATGCTGATGACTTATGTGGGTTTATTTTCTATCCTGCAACTTTGCTAAAGTTGTTGATTATTTCGAGTAACTTTTTGGTTGATTCTCTAGGATTCCTTAAGTAAACCATCATATCGTCCTCAAAGAGTGATAGCTTGGTCTCCTCATTGCCAATTTTAATACCTTCAATTTCTTTTTCTTCTCTAATTGCTACTACTAGTGTTTCTAGTACAATGTTAAATAATATAGGTGATAATAGGCAGCCTTGTTTGACTCCTGATCTTATTGGAAAGGCTTCTAGTTTGTCCCCATTGCAGATGATGTTTGCTGATGGTTTTAGATATATACTGTTTATTATTTTTAGGAAAGGCCCTCCTATTCCTATACTTTCTAGTGTTTTCAATAGGAATGGGTGTTGTATTTTATCAAAGGCTTTTTATGCATCTATTGAGATAATCATGTGATTTTTGTCAGTTTGCTTGTTAATATGTTCAATTATGTGGATGGTTTTCCTAATATTGAACCATCCTTGCATTCCTGGTATGAATCCTGCCTGGTCATAGTGGATGACCCTTGTGATGACTTGCTGGAGCCTTTTTTTTTTAAATATATTTTATTTGATCATTTCCAAGCATTATTCGTTAAAGACATAGATCATTTTCTTTTCCTCCCCCCCACCCCCCATAGCCGACGCGTAAATCCACTGGGCATTAGATGTTTTCTTGATTTGAACCCATTGTTTGTTGATAATATTTGCATTAGAGTGTTCATTTAGAGTCTCTCCTCTGTCATGTCCCCTCAACCTCTGTATTCAGGCAGTTGCTTTTTCTCGGTGTTTCCACTCCCATAGTTTATCCTTTGCTTATGAATAGTGTTTTTTTCTCCTAGATCCCTGCAGATTGTTCAGGGACATTACACCGCCACTAATGGAGACGTCCATTACGTTCGATTATACCACAGTGTATTAGTCTCTGTGTACAATGTTCTCCTGGTTCTGCTCCTCTCGCTCTGCATCACTTCCTGGAGGTCGTTCCAGTCTCCATGGAACTCCTCCACTTTATTATTCCTTTTAGCACAATAGTATTCCATCACCAACATATACCACAATTTGCTCAGCCATTCCCCAATTGATGGGCATACCCTCGTTTTCCAGTTTTGGGCCACCACAAAGAGCGCAGCTATGAATATTTTTGTACAAGTCTTTTTGTCCATTATCTCTTTGGGGTACAGACCCAGCAGTGCTATGGCTGGATCAAAGGGTAGATATTCTTTTGTCGCCCTTTGGGCATAGTTCCACATTGCCCTCCAGAATGGTTGGATCAGTTCACAACTCCACCAGCAATGAATTAATGTCCCTACTTTGCCACATCCCCTCTGCTGGAGCCTTTTTGCTAGTATCCTATTTAAGATTTTTGCATCTATATTCATTAGGGAGATTGGTCTATAGTTTTTTTTTTCTCTGTTTTTGACCTGCCTCGCTTTGGGATCAGTACCATGTTGGTGTCAAAGAATGCAAAAAATCATTTTAAAATTAAAGGAGTTAGAAAGTTACAAATAAAGAATCCTATATGCAGTTTCAGATGAGATCTCTATTTCTGGTATTGCTTGATTGTTTTGTTTTGTAGGATGAAAGTTTTCACAGAATGTAATTATTCTGGAAATGTTTATAACATAAAAGCAAAATGTCAATATTTTTCAAAATAAGAAAACAAATGAGTTATATACAGATCAAAATTACCGACCTTGAAAATAAGCTGTACAGAAATAAATTAAAAATCAAAGATTTCCCAGAAATATATAATCATTTAAAAAAAACTGAATACTGTGCTTTCAGAAATTATATAAAGGGAATATACTAACGGAAGAATAGGAAGAATCAGTATAGCTCATCTCTTACTAGCACTGCTCCAATAAATGTCTAAGAAGAGGATGAGCCCAAGTAGTGAGTTGGAAGTCTAAGAAGAAACTACAGTAGTTTATTTTTTTCTAGTACAAGAACATGAATTTGACCCACATAGATGTATAATTAGAAATTTTCTCTCCAGGAACTCTCTTTCCCAGCCTCCCATGTTCCTTCTAACATTATGGGCTAATGTGGAGACGATATAAGTTTTGTGTAGCTCCACCCTCTTGCTCTCTTTTCCTCTGCTGGCAGCTAGAAAAGTTGGCTTTATGCCTAGCAGGAGAGTCTATACACATGAGTTTACTTTTTGTTAGATAATTAGGTTTGAACTTCTATTTCTTTTAGTTTATTTTCTTTCTACTTCAAGTGATTTTTAATAAACCTCATAAAATATAATACTTAGAGTCATTGGATATTAATTTAAATCTTACAGGTTAGAGACCAGGACAAGGATTTGCAACTACTAAAAAAAGGGAAACATGAGGAGAAAAAATTACAATTTTCAAAAACCTACATAATGGGGAATCAAGATGGCAGTTTAGGAACAGCAAAAGCCAGGGGGCAGCTGGGTAGCTCAGTGGATTGAGAGCCAGGCCTAGAGACGGGAGGTCCTAGGTTCAAATCCGGCTTCAGCCATTTCCTAGCTGTGTGACCCTGGGCAAGTCACTTGACCCCCATTGCCTACCCTTACCACTCTTCTGCCTTGGAGCCAATACACAGTATTGACTCCAAGATGGAAGGTAAGGGTTTAAAAAAAAAAAAAAGGAACAGCAAAAGCCAAAACCTCTCTGACTATCCTTCTATTTCTATCTTTAAAATGTGCTTCCAAGAAAAAAAAAGACAGAAATCCAAACCGAACATCACAACAGTCATGGGACTCTCCTGCTAAACACAACTTGAAAGATAGGCAGAGTCAATTTCCACACTATAAGGGAAAGACAGAGAATAAGACTGGGCTAGCTGAATCCCCTTTCCCACCATCAACCCCTCACCTACTGCTTTGAGACCTGCAATAGGATGCAGACTTACTGTGGGATTCTGGGCAAAGGCTGCCACAGGAATGGTGCACCTTGGCTCCATCACCCAAAGTTCAGGGCTCTGATAATGGCTGGTAGGGAGGAAATTGGGACAGGTCATGTGGTTGGGCACCCTAAACCTCCAAGGTATCATGCAAAGATTTGGACTTAGGCAGATTAGCTCAGCAAGTCAGTTTAGCCAGTTTAATCTAGTATAACAGGAGGGGGAGGAGAAAACTAAATATTCCCTCCAGGGCAGAGGAACTCAAATGCCAAAGTCCAGTAAACAAACAGGGGAGAGAGTTTACAGCCCAAAGTGAGGGGGAAATAATAATATGAGTCAACAATAGAAAAAAAGAAGGAAATAACATTTAAAAGTTTCTATGGAGAACATAGAATAGAACAAAGAATAGAACCAACAGAGGATAATGGGATCCAAGGAAGTTAAAACAAAATCTCAAAAAATCCATGCATTGGTCTCAGACTCTGGAAGAGTTTTTAAAAAATTAAAAAATCAAATAAGACAGGTTGAAGAAAAATGGGGAAAGAAAAATAACAGCTTAAAAAGCAAAACACATCATCTGGAAATAGAGATACATCAATTAAAACAAGAAAATAGTGTCTTAAAAGCTAGAATTGACCAACTGGAAAATGAGGCAAAAAAGTAAAATGATGAAAAGAATGTCTTGAAAAGAAGAATGGACCAAAAGGAGAAGGAGGCTCCAAAGGTCATGGAAGAAATTCAGTCTTTAAAATTTTAAATTGGGAAATTAGAAGCTAATGAGTTAATGAGACATCAAGAAACAATCAATCAAAATCAAAAGAATTAAAAAAGAAAAGAAAATATGAATATGAACTACCTCAATGAAAAAAAAAATAACTGACCTGGAAAATAGATGAAGGAGAGATGATTTAGGAATCATTGGACTACCCAAAAATCATGACCAAAAAACAAAAAGCCTGAACTTCATACTACAGGAAATTATCTAAGAAAACTCACCTGATATTCTTGAATAAGAGGGTAAAATAGACATTGGAAGAATCCACAGATTGCCTCCTATGTTAAATCCCCAAATGACAATTCCCAGGAACATTACAATCAAATTTAAGAGCCCCCAGACCAAGGAGAAAATACTACAAACAACTAGAAAGAAACAATTGAGATATCATGGAGCCCTAATCAGGATCATACAAGACCTGACAGTCTCCACATTGAAGGACCAGATGGCTTGCAATATGAGATTCTGGAAGGCAAGGGAACTGGGTTACAACCAAAAATCAACTTCCTCAAAAAAAAGAAAAACTGACTATAGTATTTCAGGGGAAAGTATGGGCATTTAATAAAATAGAAGATTTCAAAGCATTCCTGAAGAAAAGAACAAACCTAAACAGAAAATTTGAGGCCCAAATACAAAATCCAAGAGAAGCATAAAGAGGTAAATAAGAATGATAAAAAATTAAGGGCTTCAATAAGGTCAAATGACATATTCCTATATGGAAAGATGCTATCTGTAACTGTGATAAATTGTTATCATTATCATAGTAGTTAAAAGATGTATTCAGAGAGGGTGTGGTAATAAGATGTTTAGGATGATATGTCAAAAAAGTAAACTAGGGGTGAAAAAGAGGATAATACTAAGAAAAATGGAAAAAAGAAGTAAACTATATCACATAAAGAAGCACGTGACAGGAGAAAAGAAGACCAATATAATGGATGGGAGGAAGATTTTGATGACAGGTACTCTCATTGCAATTGGCTCAGAGAGAGAACAGCCAGACTCATTGGAGTATAAAATTGTGTCTTACCCAAGAGAGAAGTAATAGGGGAATAAGGAACAAGAGGAAAAGGAGGGGAGTAATAGAAGGAAGAGAGAAGTTGTGGGGGGTGACCAAAATTCCCTATAGTAAGAGGGGCTCAAGAAAGGATGGTGGTGGTAAGGAGAGTAATATAAGGGAGGGGAAGGGAGGACTTACTAAACCAAAACAGTGAATCTAGAGATATCCTAACTGTGTGACCTTGGGCAAGTCACTGAATGCCCATTGCCTAGGCCTTACCACTCTTCTGCCTGGGAACCAATACACAGTTTTGATTCTAAGTCAGAAGCTAAGGGTTAAAAAAACAATTAGACAAATAGAAGCAAAAAATTAACAAAATAGGTAAGGGAAGTAAATTAAATGTTAGAAAAATTAGTTAATAGATATTTGAAAAAAAATGAATAATGATGAAAAGGAATATACCTTCTTTTCACCAGCACATGGTACATATGCAAAGATTGACTATGTACTAGGGCATAAAAACATCACAAACAAATGCAGAAAAGCAGAAATAATAAACAGAACTTTTTCAGATCACAATGCAATGTAATAAAAACATAATTAATAAAGATACATGAAAAGGCACATTTAAAATTAATTATAAACAAAATAATCTAATTCTTCAAAACTGGTGGATCAAAGAACAAATCAAAGAAACAATTACTGATTTCATTAAAGAGAATCACAATGAAGAGATGACATCAAAACTTATGTGAAACAGCCAAAGTAGTACTCAGGGAAAACTTTATATTCCTGAGTGACTATATCAACAAAATAGAGAGGGAAGAGATCAAAGAATTGGGTGTACAACTTAAAAAAAGTAGAAAAAGAACAAATTTTAAAACCCCAGATGTAAACTAAATTGGAAATCTTAAAAATTAAAGTAGAAATTAATAAAATTGAAAGTGAAAGAACTATCAAACTAATAAATAAGAATTGGAGCTAGTTCTTTGAAAAAAAAAACAAATGAAATAGATAAAGTATTGGTTAACCTAATTAAAAAAAAGAAAGAAGAGAATCAATTTAACAGTATCAAAAATGAAATGCTTGATCCCTCCTCTAATGAAGACAAAATTAAGGCAATTATTAAGAGCTACCTTGTCCAATTATATGAAAAGAAATATGACAACCTAGGTGAAAATGGATGAATATTTACAACAAAATAAATTGCATAGATTAATAAAATAGGAAAAAGAATACTTAAGTAATCCCATATCAGAAAAAAGACATTGAAAAAGTCATATAGGAACTCCCTAAGAAAAAATCCCCAAGGTCAGATGGATTCACAAGTCATCTCAAACATTTAAAGAACAACTAGTCCCTTTACTATTCAAACTATTTGACAAAATAAGCAAAAGAATCTTACTAAATTATTTTTATGACACAAATATGGTATTTATTCCCAATCCAGGAAAACCAAAAACAGAAAAAGAAAACTGCAGACTAATCTCCTTAATGAATGTAGATGCAAAAATCTTAAATGGAATGCCAGCAGAAAGACTCCAGAAAGTTGTCACAAAGATTATTCACTATGATAAAATGGGATTTATACCAGCAATGCAAGGCTGGTTTAATATTAGGAAAATCTTCTGCATAATTGACCATATCAACAACAAAACTAACAGAAATCACATGATATCTCAAAAGATACAGAAAAAGCATTAGAAAAAAATACCACTCATTCCTATTGAAAACACTAGAAAGTATAGGAATAAAAAGGACCTTTCCTCAAAATAATAAGCAGTAATTATTTAAAATCATCAGCAAGTATCATCTGCAATGGGAATAAGTCAGAAGCCTTCCTAATAAAGAGTTAAGAAGGATGCTCATTATCACCTTTGCTATTTAATATTGTACTAGAAACACTAGCAATAGCAATTAGTGAAGAAAAAGAAATTGAAGGGATAAAATTGACAATGAGGAAACTCAACTATCACTCTTTGCAGATGATATGATGATATACTTAGAGAATCCTAGAAAATTAACTAAAAAGCTAGTGGAAATAATTAATAACTTTATTAAAGTTGCAGGATACAAAATAAACCCAAATAAATCATCACGATTTCTATATATTTCCAACAAAAATTAGCAGCAAGTTAGAAAGAAACTCCACTTAAAATGTGTCTATTCAATATAAAATATTTGGAAATCTATTTGTCGAGACAAACTCAGGAATTATATGAACACAACTAAAAAACACTTTCCACACAATTAAAACTAGATCTAAAAATCCGAAAAAGATAAATTGCTCATTGGTTGGATGAGCTAATATAACAAAAATGACAATCCTACCTAAATTAATTTACTCATTCAATGCTACACCTATCAGACTACTGAAAAACTATTTCATAGAATTAGAAAAAAAAATTAACAAAGTTCATCTGGAAGAACAAAAGATCAAGAATATCAAGGGATCTAATAAAAAAAAAATGTGAAGAATGGAAGAGTACCAGATCTTAAGTTGTATTATAAAGCAGGGATCATAAAAATAATATGATACTGCCAAAGAGATAAAAGGGTAAATCAGTGGATTATACTTGGGGTAAATGACCTCAGCAAGCTAGCATTTGATAACCTCAAAGATCCTAGCTTTTGGGATAAGAACGTCCTATTAGACAAAAACTGCCTTGGAAAATTGGAAAACATTATACTCCAGTAGTAGAATGCCAATTAGTCCTACTACAATTTGGAAATACAGTTTATAAAGTGACTAAGAAGAGAACAGTTAGCTACCAGATAGCTCAGTGCATTGAGAGGCAGGTCTAGGGAGTTCCTATATGACTTGTTCAATTTCTTTTTCTGGGTTCAAATCCAACTGAACTCAGATGCTTCCTATTGTGTGACCCTGGGCAAGTCACTTAATATTGATTCTAAGATGGAAAGTAAGATTGTTTTTTTTAATTGTCTAAGAAGCTCATATCTTTTATCTAAAGAGTTACCACCACTTGACTACTAATAGGCTTTAAAAAAGACTATCCTGTAAATGTCAAAATATTCATACTTTTTATAGTTAACAAAAGGGGCTAGACATGAATTAGGTACCTACAGATTAGAAAATTCCTAAATGAATTATGCTATATGAGTGAAATGGGATAATAATGAGGATAATTGTTTGGAATTTAGACAAATAGAGGAGGTCAATAGACAGAACTAAGTAAGAAAAATCTGGAAGACAACATAAAAACAATACCAAGCATTATGTAAATTTCAAAATTGTTTTTAATTAAAGTTAACATTTTATAACTATTGTGACCAAGTTTAACTTCTTGAGATGATTTTGGGAATTCAAAAGCTATCTACCTCAATTCATACTTGAATCAGAACCAATCAATCCACCACTATCACCACCATTATTTGATCTTCCAGCTTCCACTTATAAAATCCTAGTGATACAGAATTTATTTTCCTAATTGTTAAAACTCATTTATTCTAACAAAATTTGCTCTATAATTTGACCAAAATCTGCTTTTCTGCGACTTCTTATTATTTTTCTATCCCTTCTAGGGTCAAATTAAACAATTAAATATTTTTTTCTTTTTATGTCTTAGCTCTTTGTTATTGAATTCTTCTCTAGACTCAATATATCCAGTCCCTTCAAAAGATGAGAGTATTGTACGATTTTGAATCTACTCACCAGTATGAGCATCCTCCTTTGTACACACTCCAGTTTGTAATATTCCAAATGTGGGTTTATCTGCTCAGAATATAGTCAGACTATCATCCCCCTTGATGTGATCTGAAAACTTTGCCTTTCTCAATTAAAATGAACATCATTTTAGGTTTTAATACTTTTATGAAAATATACTTTCAAACTCAGCTTGCAGTTACTATAACCCCTGTGTTTTTTTTCTCATACAACTCCTTTACCTCTGTTTTATTTGTTCAGCTTAATATTTGATATTTTCAGATCTAGTATTTATATTTATCTCTCAACTTTCAACTCATCATCTGATTCAGTAATCAAATGTGTTAGATGTGTTAGTTACCTACTCAAACTTTGTATCATCTGTAAATTTGGTGATAATGTCATCTATGCCTACTTCCTAGTCATTTATAAAATCCTTAAGAAGTAGCCAAGGAAGACCATAAGGGATCTCACTTCAAATTGAGAATTCCCTTTTGTTCTGAGGATTATGTCATTCAAACATTTTGAAATCTATCCCATATATCTACAACTGGTTTATAAAGGGCATTGTGAAACTCTGCTTTGAAGAAATGTAGGCATTTGATAACCATGGAATACATTTCATCTACTTGTCAAATAACCTTACAGTACAATTTAAATGAAGTTGGGCTAACATACCATTCTTAAGGAAGCCATATTGGCTTATAAAGTGTTTACAATTTTCTATTTAAAATTCTCAAAATCCATCCCTTTATTAATATGTCTTAGAATTTTAAAAGGAGCTAAAATCAAGCTCATTAGGCTATTACAGTTTGACTTATGATGTTAATTAATGTAAAGAAGAAAAATAAAAAGGGAGTGAGAAAGCATTTCTATTGAGTTTCAATTATCAATTAGCCAAATACCACTATTATTTCTAAGGAAAACAAGACAAAATTGAGAGTTGAGTACCTTACCATTATCTGCCTATCTAACCTAAACAATGCTCTTTATATAGTCTTTGATCTTCTTGTCATTAATATAGCTTTTTTTCTTTCTCATTGATCATAGCATTAAAATAAAACATCTTTTTGTTCTCTGTTATAATACTTCAAATATTTTTACAAGAGAATTTTTTTGTGGCTGAATTCAATTACTTTCCCTTGATTTCATTTTATGTGCTGCTTTAATGAGTAAATCTTTGTTTTCCTAAGGCAGCCACATTGGTCTCTTTACTCTGTTGTTCCTTTTCTAACTTAGTGGGCTCCCTTATACCTTTGGAACAAGAATCTTATTATAATATTCTATCAATTTTCTACCAATTGAAGGAAGGAAGGAAGGTAGGAAGAAAGGAAGGAAATCTGGTCTTATGTCCCAGCTGAGATGGATTTGGGAAAGGAGGTTGTACTGTAGAAAGATGCATCACTGTGGGTTCAGCTACTTTGTCCTGTATCTGAAGGAAAATATCAAGCCCCTAAAGAGGTGATCAAAACATCATAGGGTTTAGAGCTAGAAAGAATCTTAAAAATCATCCAAACTACCTCTCTGCGTGTATTTTTGGGAGACAGGGTTAGGACATCAAGAAGCCATCTTTGATTTCTCAGACTACCTTTACAAAGAAGTTTTGACTAGAGATAGGATTCATTATTTGGTTATGAATTAGTCTACTTTATCTACAGGGCTTTCTGAATTTCGTGTCTGTAATTTTATATTTCTGATTTTTATTGTCATTCTTCATGCAGATTGAATGTTATGGAATTTTTTCATTAATACACTTCTAGTTCTCTTATACTTTCTATCTTCTGCAGCATTTGTTTTGTTAAACATATGTGAGCATTTTCCACTGTTCCCCTAAACATTTATTGTAAATCCTTCTTAAATGGATCAGCAACTTCAGTGGAAAATGTATTCCTCCAGTTCCATTTAAATGGATTTCTATTACTAGCCAAGTGCCTTTCATTTTTCACCTGAACTTGGTCAAGAAATCAAGATGCCCTTCTATTTTTAAAAATTAATGTGCTATTCACTTCTCACATCCTCATTTCCCCTGTTTAAGTCTTAAATAGCATTAGTCTATGCTAAGAATTGCTCTGTAATTGTTTGCAAATATCTCCTCAAGTTGGCTGAGCTTTCTATTATCAGCTATTGAGAGTCATCTCTTAAGAATAGTTTACTGTCTATTTGGCTCCTATCAAATTAAAAGATAGCAGCAGATTGAGAGCTGCTTAGTTATATCCAACATCATGAAACACCTCACTGAGCTAAAAGCCAAATGACTGACAGAGTAACCTTAGATTCACATTATATATCCTTTATTTTATTTTATTTTAATCTTTTTTAGTTAGAATATTTTTTCTTTGGTTACATGATTCATGATTCCCTTCCCCCACCCCCACTCTTTCCTCCCCCTTCCTGAAGATGACAAGCAATTCCACTGGGTTATACACATATCATTGTTCAAAACCTATTTCCATGTTATTCATAATTGGAGTAGAGTGATCTTTTAACATCAAAACTCTAATCATATTCCTATTGAACTACGTGATCAATCATACGTTTTTCTTCTGAATTTCTGCTTTTACGTTCTTTCTCTGGATGTGGATAGTGTTCTTTCTCATAAGTTCCTCTGAGTTGTCCTGGGTCGATGCATTGCTACTAATAGAAAAGTCTATTACATTCAATTTTGCCATAATGTCTCGGTCTCTGTGTACAATGTTCTCCTGGTTCTGCTCCTTTTGATCTGTATCAATTCCTAGCGGTCGTTTCAGTTCACATGGAATTCCTCCAGTTCATTATTCCTTTTGGCACAATGATATTCCATCACCATCATATACCACAATTTATTCAGTCATTCCCCAATTATTGGACACTCTCATTTCCAATTTTTGGCCACCACAAAGAGCATGGCTATAAATATTTTTGTACAAGTATTTTTCCTTATTATCTCTTTGGGGTACAAACCCAACAATCATATGGCTGGGTCAAAGGGTAGGCATTCTTTTAAAGTCCTTTGGGCATAGTTCCAAATTGCTCTCCAGAAAGGTTGGACCAATTCACAACTCCACCAGCAATGTATTAGGGTCCCAATTTTGCCACATCCCCTCCAACATTTATCACTTTCTTTTGCTGCCATATTAGCCACTATGCTAGGTGTAAGGTGGTACCTCAGAGTTGTTTTAATTTTCATTTCTCTAATCAGGAGGGGTTTAAAACACTTCTTAATGTGCTTATTTATAGTTTTGATTTCATCCTGTGGAAATTTCCTTTTCATGTCCCTCAACCACTTTCAAATTGGGGGCAAATTGTATATTCTTTAGGTAATGGTATTTGTGGTTTAATTGTGGTTCAATGTCCCAATTATCTGACACAGCTAGAAATGCCTTCTTACTCTCATTTAACTCTCTTTGGGAATCCTGTGCCCCCAAACATCCTGGTGGGAGGATCTGACCAAAGCAATTGATTTATATATGGGCACAGAGGACAAAGACCACCTTGTTCAGAGGATCTTCTCTAGATTCAGATGCAAATCAATGAGCCAGAGAAGCTATAAAGTAGGGAATGAAACAATGAGCTAGAGAAAGAGACAAGATCATTGTCTACCTCCCACTCTTGACCCAAGTTTCTACCCCTTTTCTCAACAGGTTCTGCCAACAAACCTCCCAGGATTTGAACTGACCTATATCTAACAAAAATAATAATAATGAGTTGGTAGTTGTGGTGAAAATATTAATTATATACCTAAGATTTACCTGCTCTAATCTTAATAATCCCTAATGCTTGATAGAGTTCTCCTGGAAGAATTGTTTTGTTCTACATGAATTATCAGAAATGAGCAATGATCATAAAGTTTAATAGGTCTGAGGAGAGTCTCTATCAAACCCTTTATACATGATCCAGGAAAACCCTGTATATGCCTATTCTGGTTCCTGTTCCTCTATACCAGAATAAAATGTACTCCTCACTGTTATATTGTAGATTATTTCTGAACCAGCTATAGCTTATTGAATTGAAATCACAGAGAAAGAAAGAGAGGGGGATTACCTTTGGCAATCTGGTTAGACATATAGATCTCTTCTCAAAACCACATTTAAAAAAAATAATAATCAAAGAACTGCTAAGTTTCATTTAGAGGTTAATGAAAATAAAGATTTTTTTTTAGCTATCCAACCTTAAAGACCACCTGAAAACAATCTATGGGAGTTCAGGTTATGATTCCCTCATGTTCAGCATAATTTTCTAGTTTGACAAAAATAATTTAATATCGCAGAAGGTTCCAATGTGGACATTAGGTCCTAAGGACAGCATCACTTCACTAAAAGCTAGATGAAAGAAATAATAGTATGCATGGTTGTTCATAGGATCAAATGAGATCATGCATATAATTGTCCTTCATAAGTTGTAAAATGTCCTATGAATGCAAATTATTGTTGTTAAAGCCTACTTTTTAAGTCTATTTAGGACTTCACTTACTATTAGAGGAAACCTGACTTCTTTATCTTTATTTTATGGCAAAAATTATTGACCATCAAACAAATAAAATGTCAAAACTGACTACTTGACATTGCGTTGGTGAAACAACTGATTAATGGAATTGTTCCCTTTTTCTATCAAGTATATAGCTTTATGCATACCTAGTTTATAACTATAGGAATACTATTTCTTAAAATAAAATATTGTCTTTTGAGTGACCTGCTGTATCATTTCCCCAAAATTATAGCCAGTTCCTCAAGTGCTCTAGGCTAAATGACATAAAGCCTAAACTTATTCCCTTTTTGAAACAAACAAAACAACTAATCTTCAGCCAGTTACTTGTCATTCCTATGGCGAGTGGCATTCAATCTGATTATCTAATCAAAGGTAAATTTGATCACAAAGCCAATGGATTTTTTTATTTTTTAAAGTATTAAAATTCTCTGCATCTTCATAGAAATCCATAGAAAATTTCATAGAAAATGTTTCTGTCTATTGTGTGCAGACTCATTTCATTGGTCATCTTCTTTGGTCTTAGATATGTGAGGAAATTTTTCCTGTTGCCTCTTAATATCTTTTGCAAACTGTATATATCTCATTTTTTGATTTAGCTTTGCACATCTTATCCCTCCACGATTGTCCTAATTCTTTGAGACTCTTCTCTGGTGACCTGACCTGATTTGTTCTTTTTTGTGACATTTTTATTGGCCATTCAGGTCTCTGTTTAATTCTGAGTTTAGCCATCTTGGCATCTTGCTTTTTCCCAGCCTCCCTTTGCTCTCATATACTTCTTTCTTTGTCCAAGGAACTGCCGGTTTAAAGAGCATCAAGTTATCTTTTACTTCTTTGCAATTACTGTATTTTACTGAATACTTGTTCCTGAGTACCAAACTTTATTGAAAAATAATAAAATGGAGATTTACTAACTAGCAATCTTGAATATATAATTTGGGGAAACATTTTGCAATAAAATCATTACATGAATATGTAAAAATAAGTTTTAGCCTTCAATAAGAAGTTTGGGAATCATCTCATTTAACTTTCAAAGTGCTTATGTGTCACAGAGTTACTAGATTGGTAGATCAAGGTAATGGCATCAGAAAGATGGATTTCAGCAAGATACTAAATATTTTTCTACACATCTTTGTGGACAAAGTCGAGGAGATTTAAGTTAATTCATGACTGGATGAGTGACTCTAAATAAAAGATTACTGATTAGTGGATTGGTGTATTATATGGCCTCAGACCATTAGCAGAATTCCTCAGGACTCTATTCTTTGCTCTATGCATTTCAACATGTTTGATTTTTTCAGGACTGAATTAAAACACAAAAGCTATGCTTTTCAGACTTTTGGCTGATACAAAGCTATGAAAGATAGCAAATTAGAGAAATGCCAAAATGATGGTTCAAAATTAATTGAATATAGAACATTAAACAAAAATCAACAAGATGACATTTAATAGAAAAATATTTGATGCCTTGATTTTTTTTTTAAAACCAATGATTCCATAAGTATAGGGTGGAAGGGGACGGGGTTGGGAGTAGTTAATATGAAAAAGACCTAAGGGGTTTAATTAAAAGAAAGCTCCATATGAGGTAACAATACAGTATAATGATAGTAATGTTGTATTATTAATATTTATGTAATCCTTGTACCAGAGTCTTGACACAAAAGACTCAAAGGCACTTTAGGGGATTTTTCACTTCTCTAGCTCATAATTCACACCCAGGAGGTCTGAGAAAATACTTAAGTGACAGCATCCAATGGTTTCTTACCAACTCACTATGTAAGCATACAAGTATTGTAAGTCAAAGAAAAAAATGTAATTGAAAAGGTAAAGACAGCAAAATAAAATTCATAGCAAAGAAGGAAAGAAGACACCTCCAATAAGTAATACCCTTTTCTAGACACAACTCCAAGTTTCAGTCACATGGAGTCATGCACTGGATAATATTCACAGTAGGCCTGACCTCTCTCACATCCACTTACCTAGGGGCTTGATAAAAATGCCAATTTTTTTTCCCATTTGTATTTCAAATTTCCTTGGATTTCACCTAGGACCATTTTGTAGAATTCTTTAAATTATCCTAATCTGCTATTC
Source organism: Monodelphis domestica (assembly GCF_027887165.1). Taxonomy (NCBI): domain Eukaryota; kingdom Metazoa; phylum Chordata; class Mammalia; order Didelphimorphia; family Didelphidae; genus Monodelphis; species Monodelphis domestica. The sequence continues at coordinate 129,053,035 of NC_077227.1, read as the reverse complement.
ATCAGAACACAATAGAGATAACAGGCTAGGAATTAGAAAGCATACCTTGAGCATTATCAAGTTATACTGGCTTGAGAGAGTTGATTGCTAACTGTTCAAATTGAACATCAACAAGTGCAACAAATTAGTGCTTGATTTATTATTTTGTTGGTTGTCTAGACCTCAGAGATAGATGGATAAAATATTTTAAATTCAAATTAAACTTAGCAATGTGTCATGCATTTGGGGAAAAAGGGGACAGTGAACCAGTTTTTCAACATTTACCAGCACCACCCTACTTGCATTCTTTTTTTTAAAAACCCTTACCTTCCTTCTTGGAATTAATACTGTATATTGGTTCCAAGGCAGAAGAGTGGCACGGGATAGGCAATGGGGATTAAGTGACTTGCCCAGGATCACACAGCTGGGAAGTATCTGAGGCCAGATTTGAACCCAGGACCTTCATTTCTATGCCTGCCTGTCAAACCACTGAGCAACCCATCTACTCCCCCACTTGCATTCTTGAAAGGAGAATGGAGGTGAAGAAAGAAAGGAAACAGAAGTTCCTGCTAGAATGGTAATAATAAAAATAGGTCTTATTTATATTATGCTTTAAGGTTTACAAAATTCTTTCTTTACAATATTCCTAGGAGGAAGGAATAACAAATACTAATTTATTCTTCAGTAAAATGATGTATAGAGAAGTTATGTTTTGCACCAAAATTATGTTCAAAACATGGGTCATAATAAATGGGATCTTTATATTATTCATTGGTCAAACCACACATGGAAAATAGTGTTCAGTTCTAAGCCCCACATTTTGGGAGAGACATCTGGAATATGTGCTAAGCATGATGACTCCAATGCTGACAGGGAGATGGATCTTTATCAAATGAGAATATGTTGAAAGATTTGGAGCTGTTTAACAGGGAGAAGAGAACACTTGGTGGGAACATGATAGCTGTCTTCAAATATTTGAAAGATTGTCATGTGGAAGAGGGATTTGACTTATTAAGCTTAGTTCCATAATGGGAGAACTAAATTTAATCTCAGGAAGTTTGAGAGGCAGATTTCAAGTCAGTATAAAGGTAAAAAATTCTTCATAACAATTAGATCTATCCATTATGGAATTAGGTTGCTCAAAAGAGAAAAACATTCCCATCAGTAGAAGTATTCATGCAGAAACTAGATGACTACATGGCAATGGTTCCATTCAGAAGGTGTACTAATTTGGACAAGGGATTGGATAAAATAATTTTTGATGTCCTTTAGAATTCTATTTTTTCTTGGTCATTTAAAGCCACCCAAGATAGTTAAATGAGTTGGGGTTGTTGCAAGCTGACTTCAAGTTCCAAAATTTCTTTGTGTTGACCTGAACTGAACCACCTTTGGATATATAACATGAGTGATTCTAACCTCATTCTCTGATTACCAAGTCTGTTACATGTAAACCCCTATCCTGAGGGTTCTCCTTTACCATGAGGGGAACAGAAGGCTTTTCTGCTCTGCCATTGGCTTGAGTCACCATCAGTTGTTTCCCTCATTTTTGAGGTCTTAGATTTAGCACCTTAATTCCATTTAATCACAACATCAAATTAATTTTATAAAGGGAAATTTACATCAAAGGTACAAAAAAGACTTTCAGGTTAAAATGACCCCAGAGTAGAAGCTCTTCCTCTCCTCTCCACCTACTGATATAAATTAAAGTACCCCAAAAGGACTATAACCAACATCAGATAAGTGAAGGGGCTCCACTGTAGGGTGCTGCATTGAAATTAGGCAGAGTTTGGGTATTTCCATGCTAAAAAGGGACAAAATTACTCCTACAAAAGTGCAAGTTAATCACACCTCCCCAACTCCACCTAAGGCACCAGAGTCAGAGCAAAAGAGGGGCAACCTCTAGGTTCTCAGGGGCTGGCTGAGAACACCACAGATTTAACCATAAGAGCAGTCAGACTTGGGACCTCAGGATACTGAGGAATGTGGAGCTTGGGTGCAAAGATAAAGGAGGGCTGCACATAGCAGATGGCACCACTGAGACCCAAAAAATAACCTCAAGGCAAAAACCTCTCTGGAGCTCAATACAAAGATTGCCCACATTCCTCACTCAGACTTCTGAAGTGAAGGAACAAAGCAATAGCCAACAACACCCAAGAACTACAATCCACAACTACCACAAAAACAAACAAAAAAAAACCATGAAAAAAACCTTGAACCTAGATAATTTTTATGCAGAAAACTTCAGATTATAGAGGAGACAGCAGAAGACAAAAAAACAATTAAACACATCCAAATCTTCCCCCCAAAATGGAAATTGGTCACAGGCTTTTGAGGACCTCAGATTTGAGAGTATTATAAATTAGAAAGATAGAAGAAGCTTGGAAAGAAAAGTGGGGAATAGTTAGAAAAGAAAATAACAGTTTAAAAGACAGAAATTCCCTCTTGGAAAAAGAAGCCCAGAAATCAAATGAAAAGATAAGCAAATTGGAGATCAGAATTAAACAGCTAGAAGCCATGAAAGGCAGGATAGACCAAACAACGAAGGAAAATCAAAAGATCACAATTGAAAACAAGTATTTAAAGACCAGAATTGGATAAGTATAAGCTAATGATCTCACAAGGCAGCAAGAATTAATAGAGCAAAGTGAAAGAATGAAAAAATAGAAGGAAACAGGAAATATGTCACTGAGAAGATGATTGACCTAAAAAACTGGTCTAGAAGAGACAACTTGAGAATCATTGGTCTACCTAAAAACCTGGAAACATTGACATCATTCTAGAAGACATTATCCATGAAAACTGCCCCGATATTCTTCAAAAAGAGGAATCAGGAAGGTGATTGCCAAATTCAAGAATGCCAATTGCAAACTAAGGAAAAAATATTACAAGAAGCCAGAGAGAAATAATTCAGATATCAAGGAACACCAATCAGGATTACAAAGGATCTGGAAGCCTCCACACTAAAGGACCACAATGCTTGAAATATGTTCATTCAGAAAGAATTGGGTCTACAACCAAGGATCACCTACCCATTAAAACTGACTATATACTATCCAGGGGAAAGTATGGGCATTTAATAAAATTGAAAATTTCCAAGTATTTATAAAGAAAACACCAGAATGAAATGGAAAATGTGATGTCCAAACACAAAAATCAAGAGAAACATAAAAAGGTAAATAAGAGAGGGGGAAATTTTTAAGGGCTTCAATAAGGTCAAATTGCTTATATTTCTATATGGAAAAATGTTATTTGTAAGTGTCAAAAATTGTATTCACTGTTATAGCAGTTAGAAGAATTATTCACAGGTAGAGGTATGGATACTAAGTGGTTTAAAATGATATGCAAAAAATAGAAAATAGGGGAATGGAAGATGGCACCAATAGAAACTTGAAGGAATAAGAAAAAAATAGGATAATCTATACCACATAGAGGAGCATGGGAAGGGGGGAGGGATACTATTATAAGAAGGAGAAAAAGAGAGTGTTAATAGGTAATACTTAAACTGTACTCTCAGTGGAATCAATTCTGAGAGGAGAGAGTATATAGATCCATTGGGGTATTGAAATCTATAGGGAAGTAGAGAGGAAAAAAAAAACAAAGGGGGTAGGGGCTGGGAGTACCAAAAGGAGGGAAAGAGAGGGGGGAAGGAACTTAATAGACCCTAAAGAAAAATAAAAGGAGAATAAGAAGGAAGGAGGTGGGAAGGGAAGTAAAATAAGGGTAGGGATTAGGGGGACTGATTAAAAGAAAAATACTAGTGTAGAAGGAAATAGTGAAAGAAGAAAAGGCAGGACTAAGACTGAAAATCAAAATGTTCAGGAATACATAGGTGGAAATCATAACTCTGAATGTGAATGAGATGAACTTACCCATAAAATGGAAGCAAACAGCAGAGTCAATTAGAAATCCAAATCCCTCCATATGTTTTCTACAAGAAACACACATGAGGCAGGTAAACACACACAGGGTAAAAGTGAAAGGCTACAGCAACATCCATTGGGCATCAACTAAGAAAAAGAAGGCAGGAGTCACAATACTGATATCTGAGAAAGCCAAAGTAAAAATAGATTTGATTAAAAGATATAGGGAAGTATAAAGGCCAGAATGTAAGAGTTTAAAATTAAAAGGTTGGATAAGATATTTAAGCGTATGGTTGCCAGGAATTATTACTCAATTCCAAATGATTTTTATGGTATTTTTTAAAGGAGTAAGAGTGAAAGAAAATCAGAGAGAGTAGATATTTACTTTGACCTGGTCCAAAGCATGTAGGACTTAAGAATCCCAACAAAGGGGGCCTAGAGGTAAATTAAACAAGGGTTCTAGCCACAAGGCCTCCTCCCAGATAAGGGGCCTCTCCTGAGCCTAGAATTTACAGAACAAGTCAGGGAAAGGAGTCAGCCTTTTTCACTAACCCATGTGGTAGTTCTAAGGAAAAATAGAAGTAGTCCAAGGTCCTTATCCAGAGCTCCTCCAGGGTTAAGTTGAAGGCTCAGAACCCTGTCTCAGGAAGTTCTTGCCACTTATAAAGTCCATTCCTTTTGTCACTTCCTGTGGCTTCCTTCCATTTTACGTGGACCAATTACAGCTAAAGCTTTGCTTAGGACTGGCCAGGGGGCAGTCAGTCGATTCTTATTCCTCACTTACTATAGAACAAAGACCTCCCTATATTTAAGGATAAGTGGGGTACATACACTTCTGGTGATTAAATTTAAAAATGGGCAGGAGAGAATTAATCCCATCTTCACAGAAGGTAATTATACCCTGATAAAAGATAGTATAGACAATAAGGGAATAGTAGTAGTCAACATGTATGCACCAAATGGAAGCATTCAATTTTTTAAGGGAAAAACTATTGAAACTTAAGGAGGAAAGAGATATTAAAAATATACTAGAGGGAGACCTGAATCTGCCTCTATCAGATATAGATAAATCAAACCAAAAAAAAATAAATAAGAAGGAGGCAAGAGATGTGAATAAAATTTTAGACAAATTGGAGTCAATAGCTATATGGAGAAAAATAAATAGGGACAAAAAGGAATATACCTTTTCAGCAGTACATGATACATTCACAAAATTGATGATGTACTAGGGTATAAAAGCATAGAAAATGAATGGATAAAAAGCAGAAATAATAAATGTGGACTTTTCAGATCATAATGCAATAAAAATAATGATTAGCAAGGGACATGGAGAGACAAACCAAAAATTAATTGGAAATTAAATAATATGATTCTACAAAATCAGTTAGTTAAAGAACAAATCATAGAAACAATTAATAATTTCATTGAAGAAAATGACAATGATGAGACAGCCTATCAAAATCTTTGGGATGCAGCAAAGTAGTACTCAGGGGGAAATTTATATCTTTGAGTACATATATTAACAAAGTAGGGAGGGCAGAGGTTAATGAATTGGGCATGCCAATTAAAAAACTAGAAAGAGAACAAATTTAAAATCCCCAGATAAAAACTAAATTAGAAATCCTAAAACTTAAAGGAGAAATTAAGAAAATTGAAACTGAAAGAACTTTTGAATTAATAAATAAGACTAGAAGCTGATATTTTTGGGAAAAAAACTAGTAAAACAGATAAAGTACTGGCTAATTTAATTTAAAAAAGGAAAGAAGAAAATCAAATTAACAGTATCAAAAATGAAAAGTGAGACCTCACCTCTAAGGAAGAGGAAATTAAGGCAATCATTAAAGACTATTTTGTCCAATTATGTGGCAATAAATACAGCCATCTAGATGATATGGATGAATATTTACAAAAAATATATAAATTGAATAGATTAACAGAAGAAATAGAATACTTAAATAACCCTATATCAGAAAAAGAAATTGAGCAGGCCATCAAAGAACTTCCTAAGAAAAAATCCCCAAGGGCAGATGGATTTACAAAGTATTTGACAGAATAAGCAAAGAAGGAGTTTTACTATATTCTTTTTATGAGACAAATATGGTACTGATTCCAAAGCCAGGTAGGTCAAAAATAGAGAAAGAACACTATAATCCAATCTCCCTAATGAACATAGATGCAAAAATCTTAAATAGAATACTAGCAAAAAGACTCCAGCAAGTAACCGTAAGGGTTATTCATTATGATCAGGTGGGATTTATACCAAGAATGCAAGGACAGTTTAATATTAGGAAAACCATCCACATAATTGACCATATCAACAAGCAAACCAATAAAAATCATGATTATCTCAAAAGATTCAGAAAAAGCCTTTAACAAAATACAACACTCATTCCTATTGAAAACACTATCCACATTGAGAGAATGATTTGTGGGAGCAGAAACACAGAAGAAAAACAACTGCTTGATGACATGGGTCGATGGGGATATGATTGGGGATGTAGACTTTAAGCAATCACCCTAATGAAAATATTAATAATATGGAAATAGATCTTGATCAATGACACATGTAAAACCCAGTGGAATTACACATTGGTTATGGTAGGGGGTTGGGATAAGGAGAGAGAAAGACCATGAATCATGTAACCATGGAAAAGTATTCTAAATTAAATAATTAAATAAAAAATTTAAGTAAAAAAAAAAGTTTTCTATTCCCTATATTCAGTACAGCAGTTTTAAAGATGCTGTCATTTCCAATTATCATGCCAATGGAAATGGCTGCATTCAATACCAAATGCTAGCATATAATGTTCACACATGTGCCCACCCTCCAGTTTCTTCTCATGGGTGATGCCTCGATTTTATACTTCATTTTGCCTTCATAGTCACAAGCTAAAGCTTAAGAAGTTTATATGGCTAAAAATGAATAAAGATTCAGGGAAATATCAAAACCAAAGGCAACAATTGTAATTCTAAGAGAACAGAAATGGGAAGTATCATCCAAAAATAAATAGCCCCTGGAGATTTTTCACCCCCTTCCCTGTCATTCCTTCTTTACAATCTTCACAATGCCTTCTTCAGTGGAGTATGTAGTATGATTGCATTGTTGTGTTTATGTGGTCATGATGGTGGGGCAATTATCTGCTCTATATAAAGAGATTTTTTTACAAAAATGTTTTACTCTTTATTTTCTTTCTCTTTCACAAACTTTATTCTTTTTATTGATTGTCAGATTTGACCTGGTATAGACTTAGCTTGAATGAAATGTTAAAAATTATTGCTAAGAAAGTGAACTTCATTATAGGCCTTTTAGGGGGTCCAAGTAATTGAAGTATTTAGAATGCTTGACTACAAATCACATGATGTGATTATTGAAAGGGAATTTAGGAAACTTTTAGTTGACTCCCAAACAATTAAAGGATCCCTTCTACAATGTTCCTGACAGATTCAGACTCTAATTCTTTCTTTCTTTTTTAAACCCTTACCTTCCATCTTGGAATCAATACTGTGTATTGGATCTAAGGCAGAAGAGTGGTAAGGGCTAGGCATTAGGGGTAAAGTGACTTGCCCAGGGTCACACAGCTAGGAATTGTCTGAAGCTTTGATTTGAAGCCAGGATTTCACATCTTTGGGCCTGGCACTGAATCCACTGAGCCAACTAGCTGCCCCCTCAGATTCTATTTCTGGGATACATCTGGTGCTTAACAACTCACTATCATCCAAAAAATTTTATTCCTTGGTTGAACAGTTTTAATCAATAAACAATTTTATCTTATTTGCTCAGTCCAACCCATCTTCTAAATGACAAAACTTCCAGACAGTGATGATTGTCTTCCCAAATCTTTTTTTTTTCCAGAATGGTGTCATTAAATTCAACCTCTCATTTTATAATTTAATGCCTATGTGCAAAGAGAACCTTGTTTCCAGTATGAAAAAAAAAACATTCCCGAATGTCTGATGTTTCTTTCACGACTTTTTACCCACATTTCAGGGGTCAAGTTTGTGTGTTTATATCATTTGAATGCTATTGATTTTTTGCATTGCAATTTCTTGTGTTTTGATGACTTCCTTTACAAACAGAGCACTTTCAGGATATTATGCAACCCTATAACCCCTGTACAACATGCTGATATTAATACATCCTCAGCAACTCTCTTGAGCTTGGCTAACTGACTAATTTATTTGTTTATTCATCCAGTTAAGTATTAAGTAAAATTTTATGCATAGGTCTGTCTTATGAACCATAGAGGGCTGATAGAAGGTTACATAAGATTTGACCACATCCCCAATGAATAGGAAGGAAGGAAGGAAGGAAGGAAGGAAGGAAGGAAGGAAGGAAGGAAGGAAGGAAGGAAGGAAGGAAGGAAGGAAAGAAAGAAGGAAGGAAGGAAGGAAGGAAGGAAGGAAGGAAAGAAGGAAGGAAGGAAGGAAGGAAGGAAGGAAGGAAGGAAGGAAGGAAGGAAGGAAGGAAGGAAGGAAGGAAGGAAGGAAGGAAGGAAGGAAGGAAGGAAGGAAGGAAGGAAGGAAGGAAGGAAGGAAGGAAGGAAGGAAGGAAGGAAAGAAAGAAGGAAGGAAGGAAAGAAGGAAGGAAGGAAGGAAGGAAGGAAGGAAGGAAAGAAAGAAGGAAGGAAGGAAAGAAGGAAGGAAGGAAGGAAGGAAGGAAGGAAGGAAGGAAGGAAGGAAAAAAGGGATTTATTAAGGCAGTTCTATGTGCTAGGTGTTGAGTTGAGCACTTTATAAATGTTACCTCATTTAATCTTCATAACAACCCTGGAAGGCAGGTACTGTTATTGCCGCTATTTTACATATGAGGAAACTAAAGGAAACAGAGGTTAAATGACTTGCCTAGAATCACATAGTAAAATTATCTGAGACTGTATTTGAACCCAGGTCTTCTTTTCTCCAAATCTCTTGGAATAACTACTGTGCCATCCATCTAGCTGTCTCTGATCTGATAGAGTAATAGATCTAATAGAAATAGATAAGACATGAACATAAAACACACTACCTTGCATATATTAAGTGCTTCATAGATGCCCCTTTCACTCTTATCATTCATTAATTAATAAATTACTATAATAGAAAAACAAAATACCAGTGTATAGGAGATATTCAAAGCAGGCCTTATAAGAGTTTTTAATGAAGCTATAAGACCATTCACTAAAGTGAAAAGAATATTGAATTTGAATTCAGACAAACATTCTACAAATCCTCTCTCTGTTCTTTCTATCAGCATGACATTGAAAAAGTCTTTTAAATTCACTGACCCTCCATTTTCTCACCTGTAAAATGAAGCAGTTGGATGAAATAGATTCTAAGGTCCATTCCAGCTCTAATTCTATGATCCTAAGACATCATTTTGTAGTCATATCCATTTTCTGAATTGCATGTCACAGTAGTCCAGTCAGAAAATAAGGACTATCATTGCCAAAGAAAGAGCAAGAAGAGGGTAAATTTGAGGAAGCCATAATGTAATTATATGATCTGGAATTTCCCTCCTTAGAGCCCTAAGGAAATGACACTCTACTTGTATTATGTCATGCTGAATATTTGAAATACCTTGAACACCAGCCAGTTTGGAACATGGTCTATATTCTCTCTTCAAGAAGTGTATTTCATTAAACACTCTAGATGTGCATATTGAAATCTGCAGTGAGCATTTGAAGGTCAGACTTTAGAGAATTGTTTTGCTATCTTTGCAGATTTTTTGAAAAAAAAAAGAAAAACGTTAAAAATAATAAAATATCCATTTATTGGCAGTAAGATGCCATGGGAAGAAAATGATAATCACAATGACCACTTACTTCTTCCATTGTCCTTGACAACTAGCTAAGATGTCCAAAGATAATTTGTCAAATCTTCTAACGGTCTTCTCTGTTAACTTCATAGCATTGTCTTGAACATAAAATGTGTAAAGAGTCTTCAGGAAGAGAGGAAAGCATTGTCTCCGAGCTCCTCTGTTTTATCCACTGTGGCCTAGATGCACTTTAGTTTTAGGAGGCTTACTCAACTTCAAGAGCTTTTTAATTTTTTTTTTTGCAAAAACGTCTACTAAAATCTTTCTCTGTTGCCTCATCATGGTGTGGAGGTGACCATGTGTTTTTAAAACTTTGACAACAAATTGGACAGGTTTTAAGATGGGCCTGGAGTCAGACTGTGCCTCTCTCATTAGAGGACTAGCATAGCTGTCTGAGAAGCTCACAACTGGATGGCTGACCAGCAGGAGATGAATATTTTTTCAACCACAGCAATTCATTATACCTTCTTCAGGGTTACTCAACTGGTAGGGGGGAAATGATATGTAACTTGCTTAGATTTTAGAAAGGTGTTTAATAAAGTATTCTATACTATTTTATGGGGAAAGATAAAGAGATATGGTCTAGATGATAATTAGATGAATTCAAAACTCTATCAATGGCCAGTTTCTAATATTAGACATTAATAGTTCTAAATGAACTTGATAAGAAGTCTCCAGTGGAATGTCTCAGGGAATGATGTTTAGCTCTGTGCTGTTTAACATTTTTTACTATGACATGAATAAAGGAGTGGATGTCATGCAGATCAAAAAGCTGACAACACAAGATAGCTAGTCTACCAGATGACTGAGTTAGGATCTAAAATAATCTTAAGAATCTAGAGCATTGGGCTGAATATAATTGGGTGAAATGGAATAGTTGATAAATACAAAATCTTACACCCCTAAAAAATAACATTAAAAGTACAGCATTGGAGGGGGCAGCTGGGTAGCTCAGTGGATTGAGAGCCAGGCCTAGAGACAGGAGGTCCTAGGTTCAAATATGGCCTCAGCCACTTCCCAGCTGTGTGACCCTGGGTGAGTCACTTGACCCCCATTGCCTAGCCCTTACCACTCTTCTGCCTTGGAGCTAATACATAGTATTGACTCCAAGACGGAAGGTAAGGGTTTTAAAAAAAAGTACAGTATTGGGGGAAGGGTATGTCATAAAACACAACCTTATCTGAAAAAAATATCTAGGGGTTTATGTCGACTACTTATTCAATGCATCAACAGTGTACTAAAAAAAGCAAGAAATTATACTGGGCTATGCTAAGAAGCATAGCTTCCAGAAATAAGGAAATGATGGCCCTGTTATACTTTGCCCTGATTTGATTCCATCTAGACAATTGTGTTAAGACTTAGGGATTACATTTTAGAAATGACATTGATAATTTGGAAATATTTGTAAGACAATAACATGGGAATGAAGGAAAACTTATTCTACACAGTCTCAGTTGAAAGAACTAGAGCAAGAAATGGTGGCTAAAAAGAGACAAACTCAGGTTTTTAGGTAAGGTAAATCTTCCTAGTAACCAGAGCATTCTTACATTGAATTGCATAATCAACATTGATAGTGATGTCTTCCTGACTGGTGGCCTTCAAACAAAGTAGGATACCCAAGAATTGGATTATACCATTTCTGAGATCCCTTCCCTACTTTTGAGTTTCTTATTCTTTTACTCTAAATAGAGTGTTTTGTCCTCTGTATCAAATTTGTCCCTTTCTCGACTGCAATCCCCACAAAGACTATTCCTAAGTACCTGATCTCATCCCTTATATAGCAAATTCTCTAGGGAATCCCTAGGGGAAATATCTCTATAAATTGAGGAAGGGAAAGAGAAGTGAATAAACTAAATGCAGAATCCTCCCAAGAAAATCTACAAAGATTAGATTTGGAAGGCATAGTTTCCATTAATATGAAGGTGATACTCTCACTATATTCTGTTTTCATACCTGATCTGTAATAATATATTTGGTGCTAGGAAGTACGATTAAAAACAACAACAAGAGAATAAAAAAACATTGGTAAGCTAAAGACTGTTCAGAGGAGGACAACCAGGATGATGAAAAGTCTTTGAGAAGAAAAATCACATGATGATCACTTGAAGGGAAGTGGGATGTTTAGCCTGGAGAACAGATGACTGGGGTGAGGGTGGAGATGGGATGCAGAATGCTAGTCATCTTGAAGTATTTGATAAACTGAAGGGTAGAGGAGGGTTAAGACAAATAATTTTGAGCTCTTTAGGGAAAAAAACAGAACTAATGAGTAGAAGTTGAAAAGGGAGCAACTAAGACTTGACATCAGTGGCTGGGAGAGCAGCAGTGCTTTAACAATGACAGCTGTGTAAAATGGGCTGTCTCAGGAGTTTGTGTGTTTTCCATCTTTGGAGGTCTTCAGAGACTTCATTTCCTACATGGCTGTACTCCTCTGTACTTTTCATCATACCTGAGAAATATTTTTATCTTGGAAGATCACTTCACCACTGGAACTCATACTTGATCAATCTCCTTCCAAATGGGACCCTCAATACATTCATTTAAGAAGTGTGCCCAGATTTACCATCTCTTCATCTCACATATGGCTATACTCTTCTGGATTCCCTCATCATACCAACAACTTAATGTCCTTTCTATGTGCTCTCTTCCCCAATTAAAAAGTTCCCTGAAAGGAGGGACTTTATTTTTGTTTATATTTCTTTTCCTAATGTTTAGCAGAATAAGTGACACATAGTAGGCATTTAAATGTTTGTTGACTTGTTGATGAACCTGGATGGCCACTTCTTAGATATTTTAATGGAAATTCTTTTTTGTGTATAGTTTGGATTAGATGGGATGCTAGAAGTCCCTCTCCATTCTCAAATTCTGTCACATAAGGGAAAAATCACATAAGGGAGAAAAGTATAGAATTTGAGATGACACTCACAAAGAATTCCAGGGTAAAAAGGAAGGAGCAATTAAGGACTGAGATGGGTATAGGTTTAGAACTGAAAAGAACCTCATTTTACATATGAGAAAATCAAGACCCAGAAAAGTGACCTGCCCTAGGTTACACCATCTAAGTTGTAAGGATGGGCATTTATATCCTTTGGTACTAGGGACAATATTGTGTAATACTGTATCACACTGGCCCCAAAAGATAAGAAATATTTTATGATCTATACAAATCTGATATAAAGTGTCGCTAAAAGCAAAGAGGTAACAACTTTGTTGTTCATTCTGTTGTGTCCACCTTTTTGTGATCCCATGGATTATAGCACACCTGAGCCTTCTGTCCTCCACTATCTCTAAAAGTCTATTCAGGCTTATGTTCATTGTATCCATGACACTTTCTATCCATCTCATCTTCTGTTTTCCTTTCTCCTTTTGCCTTCAATCTTTCCCAACATCAGGTTTTGTTGGTTGTTGTTGTTGTTTTAATGAATCCTTTTTTCTCATTATGGGGCAGAAGTATTTAAGCTTCAGAGTCAGTATTTGTCCTTCCATTGCATAATCTGAACTCATTTCTTTAAGTATGGACTGATTTGTTCTCCTTGCTATCCAAGGGACTCTTAAAAGACTTCTCTAGCATTACAGTTCCAAAGCATAGATTCTGTGTTGCTCAGCTTTCCTTATCTATCCTTCACAACCAAACATTACTACTGGAAACAATCATAGCTTTGAGTAAATGATCTTTGTGGGCAAGGTGATGTCTCTGCTCTTTAGGATGTTGTCCATATTTGCCATAGCTTTCCTACCAACAAGCAAGCATCTTTTCATTTCATAGCTATAGTCACCATCTATAGTGATCTTATAAGAATATAAAATCTGACACTGCATCCATTTCTTCTCCTTTTATTTGCCAGGAAGTAATGGGTCCAGTTGCCAACATTGTTGTTTATTTCTTTTTTTTTATTTTAATATTCAAGCCTGTTTTTATGCTCTGCTTTTTTACCTTAATCAAGAAGCTTCTTAATTCTTCACTTTCTGCCATTAGAGTGGTATTTGTCTATATATCTGAGATTGTTGATATTTTTTCAAGCAAACTTATCACTGGTTTTTAATTCATCTAGCCTACCATTTTCCATAATAAACACTAAATGTAAGTTAAATAAATAAAATGACAACAAACAGCCTTGTCATACTCCTTTTCCAATCTTAAACCAATCTGTTATTTCATGTTTGGTCCTAATTCTTGCTCCTTGACTTACATACAGATTCCCCAGAAGACAAGATGATCTGGCACTTCTATCTTCCTTATCATTGGGACATAAACTGATGTTTTCCAATCCAGTGGCCACTACTGAATTTTTTAAATGTGATGGCATATTGAGTGCAACATTTTATTTTTTTCATCAATTTTTTTCATCAATTTTTATTCAAAGATTTTCTTTTCCTATTTACATGTAATAATAATTTTCAACATATATTTCCCAAAATTATAAGATTTAAATTTTTCCCTCCTCTTCTCTTTCCTCTCTCAGAAAGAATAAGCTATTTGATCTGGTTTATACATGTAATATCTAGCAAAATATTCTTCCATGTTGGTCATTGTTGTAAGAGAATACTCATAAAAAACCAAAACTATAAAATAAAACCATAAATAAACTAATGTGAAAAATGGTATGCTTTGATATATATCTGACTCCTCCAGTTCTCTGGAGATGAATAACACTCTTCCTCATAAGTCCTTCAAAACTGTCTTGGATCATTGTATTGCTGAGAGTAGCTGTCTTTCACAGTTGATCATCATACAATAATGCTGTTACTATGTACAATGTTCTCCCAGTTCTGCTTATTTCACTCTGCATCGTTTCATGTAGATCTTTTCAACTTTTTCAAGTGCAGCACTTTAACAGAATCACTTTTTAGGATTTCAAAAAGTTCACTGGAATGCTATTACTTCTGCTAGTCTTATTGTTAGCAATGCTTCATAAGATCCACTTGATTTCATTTTCCAGCATGTCTGGCTTCAGATCAATTTCCACATCATCAGTTAGCAGTGATGTTAAGATAGTTCTTACATAGTTTTTCTGTATTTTTTTCTGCATTTTCTGCATTTCTTCTTAATCTATTCCACTTTTGTTGAGTTCCTATCATTTTGTCTTTTTATCAAACCCATTCTTGCATGAAATATTCGCTTGATATCTTCGATTTTCTTGAGGGATTTTTCTCTCTTTCCCATTTTAAAGTTTTCTTCCTAAGAAAACTTTATCTCTCCTTGCTATTTTGTCAAATTCTGCATTCAACTGAGTATATCCTCTTTCTCTTTTACCTTTCTCTTTTCTTCTTTCCTCAGCTGTTTATAAAGCGTCATCAGATAGCCATTTTGCTTTCTTGTTTTTTTCCCCCCTTGGGATGTTTTTGTTGCTGTCTCCTATATTAAACTATGCATCTCAGTCTATAGAGTCTACAGATATTCAGGCACTCCACATATTACAGATCTAATCCTTTGTTAATTCAGCATGTCTACTTTATTTTCATAAGGGATTTTATTTAGGTCACATCTATAAGGTCTGGTGAATTTTTTCTTACTTTCTTCAATGTAAATCTGAATTTTGTGATAAGAAGCTTGTGATCTGACCCAAAGTCAACACAAGGCCTTGTTTTATCTGATCATATAGAATTCTTCTACCTTTGACTGCAAAATATATAAAAAATCTAATTTAGATTTTCATCATCTGGTGAAGTCCATTGTAGAGTCACCTTTTGGGTTGTTTAAAAAGGTTTGCTATGACCGCCAAGTAATCTTGACAAGATTCTATGTCTCTGCCTTGCTTCATTTTGTACTATAAAATCAAACTTGCCTATTAGTTCAATTATCTTCAGATTTCCTACTGTAGTATTCCAGTACTTTATGGTGAACACGATGACATCTTTTTTCAAAATTATTTCTAGAAGATGCTGTCTTCACAGAACTGATAAGTTTTGGTCTCTTCAGCCTCACATTAAAAATTTTTATTTAATGTGATGTTAAATGGTATGTTTTGCATTCAAATAGATATCATCCTGTCATTTTTGAGATTATGCCCTACTACTGCTTTCTCCACTTTTTTATTGGATATGAGGGCTACTCCATTTCTTCTAAAGGATTCTTGTCCCCAGTAGTATATCTAATGATCATCTAAATTAAATGGACTCATTACTGTCTATTTAAGTTGTCTGACATCCAAGATGACAATGTTTAACCTTTCCATCTCCTATTTAACTTCATCCAGCCTACCTTGGTTCATAGATCTTACAATCCAGGTTCCCATGCAATACTGATTTTTCTAGCACATGATTTTCTTTTTGTCACTAGACACATCCACAGCTGAGTTTCCTTTTGGCTTTGTCCCAGCCACTTCATTAGTTTTGGAACTACTTGTCTTCCACCCTTCCTCAGGAGTGTGTTGGATAGTTTCCAACCTAAGGGACTCATCTTCCAATGTCTTATCTTTTATCATTTTAATACTATCTATGGGATTTTCTTGGCAAAGATACTGAAGTGATTTTCCATTTCCTTCTCAGTGGATCACCTTTTGTCAGAACTTTACTATGACCTGTCCATCATGAGTAACCCTATATGGCATATTTTATAGTTTCATCAAGCTATACAAGCTCTTCCAGCATAACAAGGCAGTGATCCAAGAGGAGAGGTAATACACACACACATACACACACACACACACACACACACACACACACTACACACACACACTCACAGAGGAAATGGCATCAGAATCTAGAAAGCTAGATCCCTTATCAGAAGAAAGAGACAGAAAGAATTTGAGAATTTGTGATGATAGGTAACTGGAATGTGAAAGAATCTTTATTAAAGTTGTTTTGATTTAGTGATTAATTATAAATATAAAATATATAAATACTTTAATGATTCAAGTATTTGAAGATATTTAATTTTGTCAACACCTTTGAAAATTAAATGAGATCAGCATGAAAATAAATAGAAATATAACATGTAATATATGTTGGTGGTCAGTAATGTCATATCTTTAGCAAGCTATACTGGCTTGTTCTTCCTCCTCTTCCCTATCGATAGAGAATCTTTTACAAAGATAGACATGTATTTATCACATATTTACAGCATGACCCTGGATAAGTCCCTTGACTTATCAGTTCTCTAAGCAACTCTCTAAGTGTCCAACTTATAAAATATGAGTCTACCTACATTGGTAGAGAGTTTCTTGACATAGGACTTCTCTAAACTAGTAAAATTGTGAAGACCATTTCCTAATTACAGCTCTACCAATTCAATCCTGATCACTACCAAAGGATAGAGAGTTTCTTAAAAATGAACCTTTGACAATATAGTTGTAAATGACCCTGAGGAAGAAGAAATCAAGGAGACAGGTGAAGAGACCCAAATTATCATGAGAGATACTTCTCTTTAAAGAGAATAATCCTTTTAGCTGAAAAAAGTAAAACAAACATGGTTAGGATGGAATTAAAGCTCAAGAGAACTGTGGAAAAAAAGAAAAAGAATATAGCTGCTTTAAATGACTTCAGGTCTATTATCTCAGACAAATTACCTCAAAGTTACTCTAAGAACTTGGAGATTTGATTGTGGAATCACTTTTGGGAAATCTTTGAGAAATTAAGGCAAATGGGGAAAATGTCTGAAAAGTAGAAAAAGTCTAGCATACCAGACTTCAAAAGGGTCAAGCAACAAAAGTGGATTCTGCAACCTTTAGATGATCCACCTTCCATCTGCCAATACCAAGGAAAATTAAACAACATTTAACAAAATGAAAAGTTTGTGAGCCCATTTAAAGGGAAGTTACAATCATTGTGTATAAGAAGAGGCTCACTAAAAAACAATTCCTGAAAAATTCATTTCATTTACTTTTTGGACATGTTTATTAGATTAATAAAACCTTGTAATCCTCTCCACCACTCTCTACCCCCACTGCCAATGCCTTTCCCCTAAGATTATCTCCCACTTACTCCATATATATCATTTTTATAGGAGATTATTTGTTTCCTCCTTAAGGTCAGGGACCTGTTTAGTCCTATCTTTATCATTATGTTTTAGACCCTTACCTTCTGTCTTTATATACTATGTATTTATTTCAAGGAAGAAGAGCAGTAAGGGCTAGGCAAAGGGGGTTAAGTGATATGCCCAGGATCACACAGCTAGGAAGTGTCCAAGGCCAGATTTGAACCCAGGACTTCCCATCACTAGGCCTGACTCTCAATCCTCTGAACCATCTTGCTGCCTCCTAGGACTATACCCAGAGTTTAGCTTGTATATTGCCACATAGTAAGTGTATAAAGACTTGCTGACTGATTAAATCATTAAATACCCATATTTAAGAAAAATATTGACAAAACATTCTATAATATTGAGACCAGTTCCTTTTTGGTATTGTCAGATAGACAGGCATGACAGTTTCATTGGCTTCCCCATTTAATAATGCTATACCATTCTATAGTCAAACACAAGACTAACTTAGAAAGAGCAGACTTTTTTGTTTTATTTAGGTCCCTCAATCAATATATCAATTAGCAAAATTTGATAAGTTCCGTCTATGTTCCAGTCACTATGCTAAGTGCTGGGGATACAAAAAGTAATAAAACACAGTCCTTGAACTCAAGGAGCTCACAATCTTCTAAGGGAAACAACATGAAAACAAATATGCACAATAGAGCTGTATTTGGGACAAATAGGAAATAAGTAACAGAGGAAAGGTGATGGATTCCAGTAAAGGATTTTAGTTGGAACTAAAAGGAAGTTAGGGAGGTCAGTAGGTGGACTGGAGGAGGCAAGCGTTCTAGACTTGGGGCACCACTGGAACAATGTTTGGAGCCAAGAGACAAAGTAGCTTGTTCATGGAATAGCCAGGAGTCTCCTTTCTTTAGAACAGAGTATGTGGTGGAGAATAAGGTATAAAAAGACTGGAAATGTAGGAAAGAGCTAGGTTATCAAGGGCTTTAAATGCCAAATAGAACATTTTGTATTTGATCTTAGAGGAAATGGGAATAAGGAGCCACAGGAGTTTATTGAATGGGGGTGGGGTATGGTCACAGATGAGACATTAGTATTGATGGAAAATGTTAACAATTTCTCCAAAGAACTTTAGAACATAACCCCCATATTTGGTCCAGAGGATAATTCTGGCAACTCCTTTTGAGGTGGTTAAGACAGAACACCTACTGCTGCTGAGTACTCCTGCTGCTGTTATTTCTGTGCCTTGCCTCTTGTAATCTAGCTCCTTTTTCAACAAGTAAACTTGTTCTTGATGTAATTACAGTGATAAAGCTCTATGACATGACAGAGCGGCCTCTACAATGCTGCTGCTGACTCCAGAGAAGATATGTTATCCTTTTCCCCAACCCTTCTGGAAAGCACAATATCAGTAAACTTGGATATGTCAGCCCAAGCTTATTCTAACACAGCTTCTGTCTTAAGGTTTTCTGGGTACTATGGCTCCCTGTGCCCTGTACCTTTCCTCCTGAGGCTTAGGGCAAGGAACAAAGGGAGAGTGGGAAATTTTATAAGCAGAAAGATGTCAAAAGCATCTCCCAGGACTTATCTCAGGAGACAGAGTACAGGTACACTATAGTCTAACACGAAAGAAGACTGATCTCATATTCAGACAAACAACCCCAAGGTTTTTCATGACCATGCTCCATAATTTTGAGTAAATAATTTGACTGTTTTGTTCCCAGTTTCCCTACATAGGATAATGGGCTCAAAAGTTTTAGTTGGAAAGGAGACAGTTTAGTCCAGAGGTATCAAATTCATGTAGAAATGGTCTGGGACACTTGTTGACTTAGAAAACCGCATTTTAACATTATATACTATCGACTTTCTTTTTATTATTTATTTTTAAATCCTTACCTTCTGTCTTAGAATTGGTACTAAATATCAGTTCCAAGGCAAAAGAGTAGTAAGGACTAGGCAATTGTAGGTAAGTGACTTG